>NC_056753.1:4500000-4757500 GCF_018687715.1 Carya illinoinensis | reverse complement strand
TCTTTGTCCCCAACATGCTTCTTCCACTTACTCCTACTCTAAGTTGATTTTCCTTCCTCATGAGAAAATAGGATTTCCCTTGCCAGCACTTCTCCTTTTTCATGTGTGACTAGGTCAGGTTACATAAAAACAAACATCTCCAGCCCACTCTTAGTTAACGCCACTATGGACTTTTGAATGGACTTATCTATTAACATGCTCAAGCCCGTTCTAATGTCCTCTAGCCTCTCTATATTGTCATACGCCTATAATCCTGCCTTCTTCGCCTCCAAACTATCCATATCTCCTTCCATCAATTTTTCAAATTCAACAGTTTTAAACCACTCCACAAAATCCTCACCTATATCCATAATGTCCCTAATTTCTGCATAGATTCCTTGATTTATGCCATCTTCATCGCCATGTACTATTCAGAGTTCACCATTGTGATTGTTCTCCATCGCCGAACTTGCCCTTTCTCCCGAATTGCAACTATTTGTTCTTCCATCTGCAAAAGACTGTTTGTGTCGACCGCCATATCCCTTCTTCTCGTAGTATTCATTTCTAGACTGGTTCCTTCACATCAAATTTGCTTTGGCTCCCTACCATATTCCAAACTGTAGGGATTGTTCCACCATTGTATCCTTATTGAGTTTGTTTGACGAATATAGATTGGCACCATGTACTATGCACCCACATGCAAAACACATATGGGGCAATTTCTCATATTTCAAGGGGATCCAAACCTTCTTTCAATATACGCAGAGAGTACGACCTCTTGTCAAAGCAGTCTACAACATCACTTCAACTTTTATCCTCAGGAACTGACCCCATCCAATTCCATCCTCTAGTAGATCTACTTCAACCACCTTTCATATAGAGTTGCCAATTCGTTCTCCACACTCTCTATTCATGTAAGCAAAGGGCAGGTTATGGAATTGCACCTAGAACATTTCATTATCAAAATTAATCTTACAGGGAGAAGCCATCAAACAATTGAAGGACAAATAGGCAATTATCAAATAACAATGCCCTACCCGTCATCATCTTCTGTTTATCAGCCTGTGTAGCAAAAGTTACCGTAAATAAGTTTAGGCCACATTATGGAAAACTACTGGTTTACTCACTTTCCAAATCTTTGCCATTGTAGAAGCAATTACCTCTTTTCGAATTACTCTCTCCATACATAATTTTGCCACCAAACTGCATTCAACTCTCCTTTATGTTTCTGTCAATCCCTCTCCATGTAGTTCAATTATAGTATTTTCTTCCTCTATCAACTTCAGTCTACTCCGTTGGTCTTCAAGGTCCTCCATCACTTTTCCTGCCTGTTCAATACCCTGAACAATCCAAAGGTATACTCTACCATCAAAAGTATCAGAGAATGTTTTTCCCCAACACACCACTCTTGTTTTTCTAGAGAGAAAGCAGAGAAGAGACTAAGGTTGCATTTAGATAGTGAAGTGATGTCAACTATTCTGTGAATGACAGTGCAAAAGTAATGATAAAATATAGAATAGTAGTAAAAAATAATAAAAAGTATGTAAAAAGTAATGATAAAATAATGAATAGTAGTGTGAACACTCCATTACCCAAACGGAGCCTAAGAGTAGATAAAGTTTAACCCTTGAATCATACAAATGGAATGTTACAAATCAAATCTTATCATTTAAGTGATGTGGATTGTGTGCTCTATACACCAATGTCACCATTAGGCCTGCAACCTGGCCTTGAAAAGCCAATTTTGTACCTGACCCTACCCGCAAGACCTCATTTTAGGAGTTAACCCGGACGAACTTGACCCAAACAAAACCAAACCGGGTTGAAACCGTATGACCCGACTTTAAAAAGTAGGGAGTTTTCCATCTGTAATGAGGATGTTTGTGTTCACTCCAAAGGATGTCTGGCGAGAAACTAAGAACGAGGAGCTGCGTGGACAATGCTAGTGGTCACCTACTCCTACGAGCACAACCACCCATGGTCGGCTTCTAGAAACCACCACTCGATGAACAAACCAGTAAAGCTCGAAATAGTCGTAGCGTCAAGCCCGTTTCTCATCATTCGAACCCTTTCTAAACCCGTTCGTGATCATCTTTCTAGACAGACTCCGATGATCCACTCTCTCGATGCCAAGCAAGACCCAAAATCCTCAGACGCCTAAACTTTTTCAAACCCAAGTCCCGGTTTGAGGAGATCAACTACCCCCTCCCACCACGAGCCATCCTTGAATCTGACGAACTCCAACCAAGGAACAAATACTGGAAAGAAATCGAAAAGGTGTAGGAATCTTGCCAGAAGCCATGTTGGTCGTAGAGGACGAAGCTGTCGCAGGGGAAGATCTGGACGCAAGGTGAAGCAGCGAAGGTCGACGGTAAATGATGATGACAAACGTCAACGGTGAACGTCAACGGCGACGGCTAACGGGGAGGAGGAATGGAGTCAGTGGATAGGGTTTGAGAAGAACTGGAGAGGCTCTAATGGGGTGTTTTCGGTGGATCGGTTTCGACGGATATTGTGGTCTTTATACCCGTATTAGAGTTTGACCCGGTGAAACTGATTTTATACGGGTTGATCATGTCGGATATTACAGATGGATCGGGCCCAAGGCCTTTTATGCACAGCCCTAGTTACCATTGTATGTGAGGGAGCCAAATTTTAAGGTTTTTTCTTTTAGGAAAAATTTTAAGATATTTGAGTTGCCCTGTTTGGATATAAAGCTGAGTTGAATTCTTTATGAATAATAGTGAGTTGAGATGGTAGAATGAGTTTTGTGGGGCCTATCTAAGATGAATTTAGATATGTTTAGATGTTAAAATGAGTTTAGATATATTTATGAGAAATTAAAAAATATTATGAGTCTAGCGTGTAAATAGGTGTTTGAAAAATGTTGTAAGTTTTATGTATAAAAATATTTTGATTTGAGATGAATTTAATGATTTGATAATTGGATAGGTGTTTGGATGTTAGATTCAGTTTAAAATCAAAATAAACTAAGTTGATTTCAATTCAATCCAAGTCTAATTTCCAGTCTGAGATAAATTGACGAGTTTACCCATCAACTAACAGAAATATTTCGTTGCAGTGCAACTCCCCTTATTTCTCTCAAAACGCAGATAACATGTATATACGAATATATAATACACGTATTCGGTCTCATCTTTCCTTGTTCTTCTTTTATTTGGATTTTTGAAACTTAAATGTTTCCTACTTGGATGAGCTCTTCGGAATAGTGGCCGGTGAGCACAAGATGCTTATGATCAAATCAAACTTAGGAACTTCCAGATGCCATAAATCGTGCCGTCAGTTCAGTCCCAGAGATTTAGCCCGGCATGTTCATAGCATGGTGAATTCTAAGTTTGACTCAAATCGGCTACTTTCGAACCGGCTGCTGAACGATTTGTCAAAATCTGGTCGAATTGATGAAGCCCGTAAAATGTTTGATAATATGTTTAATAGGGACGAGTTTAGCTGGAACACAATGATTGCTGCTTATGCGAATTCAGGGAGGTTGGCTGAAGCTAAAAAACTGTTTAATGAGACTCCTAATCGAAGTTCTATTACTTGGTCTTCTCTAATATCAGGGTATTGTCGATATGGTTGTGAAATGGAAGCTTTAGACTTGTTTAGGGAAATGCTGTATGAGGGACTAAAGCTGAGCCAATATACATTGGGTAGTGCTCTAAGGGGGTGCTCGGTATTGGGATTGCTGCAGGTAGGTGAAACCATTCATGGTTACTTAATAAAGATTGGATTCGTCTCTAATGTTTTTGTTGTCACTGCTCTTGTTGACATGTATGCAAAGTGCAAGCGCATTTTGGAAGCCGAATATCTTTTTGATACATTGCCTGGGAGGAGAAATCATGTGTTATGGACTGCTATGGTTTCTGGGTACTCCCAAAATGGTGATGAGTTTAAGGCAATTGAGTGTTTCCGAGGCATGCAGGCTGAAGGGGTTGAGTCCAATCAGTTTACATTTCCTAGCATTTTGACTGCTTGTGCATCAGTTTCAGCAGGTGATTTCGGGGCTCAGGTCCATGGATGCATAGTTAGGAGTGGTTTTGGGGCTAATGTGTTTGTTCAAAGTGCATTAGTTAATATGTATGCAAAATGTGGAAACTTGAACAGTGCAAGGAGGGCATTAGAGAATATGGAAATTGATGATGTGATTTCTTGGAACTCAATGATAGTTGGGTGTGTGAGGCATGGGTTTGAACAGGAAGCTCTGTCCTTATTCAAGAAAATGCATGCGAGAGATATGAAAATTAATGATTTTACATATCCATCAGTCCTAAACTCTTTCGCTTCCACAATGGATATGAAAACTGCTAAATCTGTTCATTGTATGATCATCAAGACTGGATTTGAAGCTTATAAGCTCGTGAGCAATGCTCTTGTTGACATGTATGCCAAACAAGGGTACTTAGAATGTGCATTAGAGGTGTTCAGTCGGATTGTAGACAGGGATGTGATCTCATGGACCTCCTTGGTCACAGGGTATGCTCACAATGGCTCTCATGAAGAAGCCATTAAGTTGTTTTGTGATATGAGAACAACTGGAATTTGCCCGGATGAATTTGTGATTGCCAGCATTTTGAGTGCCTGTGCAGAACTGACACTACTAAAATTTGGGCAACAAGTTCACGCAAACTTTATTAAATTTGGACTTGTATCATCTTTGTCAATAGATAATTCCCTTGTCACAATGTATGCAAAATGTGGGTGTATAGAGGATGCTAATGGAGTCTTCAATTCAATGCAAGTTCAGGATGTAGTTACATGGACAGCTTTAATAGTTGGTTATGCACAGAATGGTAGAGGAAAGGATTCCATACAATTTTACAATCGGATGATAGCCAGTGGCACAAAGCCAGACTTCATCACTTTCATTGGCTTACTATTTGCTTGCAGCCATGCTGGTCTTGTTGATGATGGTCGCTGGTTTTTTGAATCAATGAATCAGGTCTTTGGAATAAAACCAGGTGCTGAACACTATGCTTGTATGATTGATCTCTTGGGGCGCTCAGGAAAAATGAATGAGGCCAAGGAATTACTGAATGAAATGGATGTTAAACCAGATGCAACAGTATGGAAGGCACTACTTGCTGCATGTAGAGTACATAGGAATTTAGAGTTGGGAGAGAAGGCAGCAAAGAACCTTTTTCAATTGGAACCCTCAGATGCTGTGCCATATGTTCTATTATCTAACATGTATTTTTCAGCTGGTAGATGGGAAGATGCTGCAAGAATTCGAAGAGTGATGAAATCAATGGGAATCAGTAAGGAGCCAGGTTGCAGTTGGATTGAGCTGAACAGCCATGTGCATAGATTTATGTCAGAAGATAGAGGCCATCCAAGGACAGCTGAGATATATTCCAAGATAGATGAGATTATGATACTAATCAAGGAAGCTGGATATGTGCCAGACATGAATTTTGCACTTCATGACATGGATGAGGAGGGCAAGGAGCTTGGTCTAGCTTATCACAGTGAGAAGTTAGCCATTGCTTTTGGGATTCTCACTGTGCCACCTGGAGCACCTGTACGAATTTTTAAGAATCTTCGGGTTTGTGGGGATTGTCATACTGCTATGAAATATATATCAAGAGTATTTCTTCGGCATATTATTTTGAGGGATTCAAACTGTTTTCATCATTTTAGGGATGGAAATTGTTCTTGTGGGGACTATTGGTAGGAATTCCATCTCAGCGTTGGCTCCCATCCGGTCTCCTACGAGGAGCGTGTGATTAAATCACCAACTATCGGTGCTCTCACTATGGAATTTTTATCTGCAACATTACTCTCAAGGTTGAGACCACTAAACACATTCTTCTTTGCCTTGATGCCAATATTTAGAACAGAAATTATCATTTCTTTTTTGCTTGAAAAGATTTAAATAGAGATTTTTGACACAGAAAATATGGAAGTGCTGGAACCTGCGAAATTTGCAGACCCCTGCCCCATGACACTCAAGTGAAACATTGATTTAGCAGGTAATACAAAACTCCTATCCGTTATACCCATGATATGAAACGTCTCAAATGAGCTCTTGGACCTTGGTCCTCCATGGGTAACTTACCTTATGTGGCTGCCTTGTATATGGTAGTACCTAATAATCAATAGTGAGTAATTTGCCATTTTGAACTCCTTCCAACTGCTAAATGGAAAAGTAAGCAAACTATTTTTCACCCTCATGGTAAGTTGTCTCAATTAGCCATGGCTTGACTGGAAAGTGCAATTTTAGCCCAGCAACGTTTGTTCTATTGCATTTTGGTTTTGCATGTTGCATTCAATTTGGTCGTATGGTCCACCTCTTCTGCAGGCTCCCCTCGGTTCCTTTGAGTTTCAGTCTTGTGGATATGATGCTCAAGCAAATTTGGTAGCTGAATTCATGATCTGTGTAGACCTAGTGGGAACACTCATTGTTTATGGCTTGAACTACCTGGGTATCTACTTATTCTTCGCACCCTATGCTTTCACTCTAGCGTCTATAGTGACCCAGAACATCACCTTCGCATTTGGAGTTCGTAGATCCAGGATTACAACTGTCAAGGTAATGCAACATGCTGGAACAGACTTGACACAAGATCCACTGCTTCAGGGGCCATTCGCATGTGAAATATCTGGAAACTGTAAGCTGATAAGATCTCCACTGTCACACAAAAGTAGCAGGTCATTTGAATCTTCCATCTTTGATACTTATACGACATGATTTATCTCTAGTCTGAGCACTTGGCAGTTGGGACCTCCATAGGCAAGTTTTTATCTACGGATTTGCCCTTCTATATGATAGTACCTAATAGTATATATTCAGTAATCTGCCATTTTGAACTCTCCTGTACTGTTTAAAGGACAATTATAGTCAAACTATTCCTGACCCTCATGGTAATTCTGTTTCTAGTAAGCCACATCTTGCTTGAATTAAATCTCATGGTAATGATTTGTAGAAGCTCCAAATAGTAAGTTTTACGTAGTCATTTTGTAATAAAGTAGATCTCACCATGAAAAAATGTAAAAAAACCTATCTTTTCTTTTGGGATCCACTTTTTTTTTTATAAACTATCGAGATTAATCTATTTAAGATTTGAAAAATGATAGTTGCAATCGTAAGTATGCAAGCGTCATGTAATTATTTAGAAAAAAGTGAATAAATACGGGAACCATGTGAAAATAAACTAATTTTTTAATAATAGATCACACTCTTTTTTAAAGAGATTACATGTCGCTTGCATACTTCATGATATTATGTAGTATTACTCATTTATATTTAGCCTTTTAAACCTCATGCTCCACCTCTAGTGCAGTCCGCAGACATCCTATCTATTCCTTTCAAGTTCGGTTTTACAAGTTGCTACACTCCCTAGGCGAGTGTTTCACACATCAGCTCGACCAATAATCCGCATAGACCAGGAGAGCGCATCTGCTTATGCTCTATTGGATCTTCCAAAACTTCGTAGGGTTGATGATTGAAGGCATCTACTTTCTACTTTGACTACTTCATAAATCAGGCTTCTCCAACACTGAAATTTTAGTGGAAACAGATTCTTTGAATTAAAAACACATTATTAAAAGCTTAAGCATTATGCCTTTTCATTTTAAATTGTGAGTATGCGTATTATTGGTAGAGGTGATTAATTTTACATATAATTGTGAAATTAATAACCGCTATGTAATCGCTTTGAAAAAGAGTAAAATTTATTATTAAAAAATTAATTTTTTAATATAGAGCTTAAATTTTATTCACTTTTAACAAAACATCACAGTTGTAAATATCTTTTCTCATTGTCAGTGCTGTCTTGCTTGTAATAACAACTCCGAGGTTGCACTGCAAAATGTTTATTTTGAGTGAAATGAAAGAGAACCTTTATTCATGTTGTCAAAGCACAAGATTGGTGACCAAACACTCGGCAGCTCTTCTACGTACAGTCGCTTGATGCAAGCGGTGGGAAGTCGCTGACGACACATCAGCAGGAAAAAAGGGAAAAAATGTGCGAAATAAAAACGAAGAAAAATTAAAACAGGGCTTCTGGATTTCATCTAGCTTTTAGGTGTTTCTTTCTCATGTCCAATCGTCTATATCTTGTGTGTGTTTCTTCGTCTTCATGCTCGTTTTAGCTAGTTCCATTCCTTTACTAGCATAATGCAGTGGCCTCTACTCTGGGTTCTCGTAGGTACCGAAATGGCATTTGAGAGCAAATGCCTACTTCTAAACTTTGCTGGAGGAGGCAATCCAAATCCCCTGCCGCCAACAATGCAAATGTTGGTAATGGGATCTATCTGAGGTCTCAGATTGGAGTTGGAGAATGAGACTTCGTTCTGATGAAACACAGGCTAGAAATTTAAAGATTTTTTTTTTATTTTTTAAATCATGACTTTGGAAAGACAAATTATACAACCAACTAAAACATACCTAGATCACAACACAGAATGAAGAAGCAAAACTTACTAAGAAAACTAAAACAAATCATTCACAGAAAAGAGAAAAAAGAAAGTGGGAATTGAGTTAGTGGAGCCAGCCTCTATAACCCATCGACACCCATTTTTATCAAGACCCTCCGTGAACATGATTGCTAAGACTGTCTTCGTCACCTCACTTGCACCCAAAATCAAATCTTAACTACCTTTTACACTCAAAAAAGATTTAGAAAAAAAAAAAAAAGACTAAACAAAGAACTCATATGCAACAAGTATGGAAATTACAGTTCTCAAAACAACAAGGACTTTGGGAAGACCCTTCGGACAAATGAGTTCATCGCCATGCTCTGCCGTGAGGTACTGGACTCCTTCCTCTGCTCCAGATCCGAGTCCCATGGAGCCAACCTTGTCTCCAGCCTCGTCGCGGATATTGAGGTCCCCAACACCTCTTCGGCAGCGCCGTACACCGTGCACTACACGGTCAACAACTCCCAGCACGCTCTTTTCAGTTGATGTGGTGGTCAGAGCTGATGGCACCAACAGTGCAAAGGAATAAAGGGGAGGGGATAGAGGCTGTAACCTAAGGATTTGAAAGAAACGGCGTCGTTTCTCCAATTAATAAAATGACATTGTTTCATTAAAGCATGCCACATCATATTGCCTTTGAGCCATTTGTACGCCGTTTTCTCTTACCGACTGCATTTAACTTTTTTCAACAGTCGGAGTTGCCAACAATGATTGCAACTATGAATTATGCAACCATCACATAATCATAATCGTTTTGTAAAAAATAAATAAAACAGACCATCCATAAAAAAAAAAAAAATAAAAAAAAATAAAAAAAAAATTAATTAATTAATTTTTTAATAATAAATTTTAACTTTTTCAAAACGATTACACGATAATTATGCACTTCACAATTATATGTAAAATTACTCAAGAAAAGATATTTGCATTTTAAATTATGCAACCCTCACGTAATCGCTTTGTAAAAAGTGAATAAAACATAAAATCTACATTAAAAAATTAACTTTTTAATAGTAAATTTCATTCTTTTTTGAAATGATTACATGATGATTACGCACTTTAGGGTTATATGAAAAATTATTTCACCGACAAGTAGACGAGCCTAAAATTATAAATTGCAAGGAAGTGGCAAGATTATAAACTATAATCGAGTTGCTCGGTTCTGGTGCTAAACTTTAGGCCATTCTTCCTCCAGAAGTAATGCCACATGCACATCGGTACATTAATACAAATGTATCTCTCTTTTCTAGTTTTTTGGTACCTGATTATTTCAAACCTCATATCCCACAAAAACTTGGGAAAAAGTGATCATTTTTTCCGCAGATATATGTACTGCTCTAATAACAAAAGGAGTAGGCAGTATACACTAGGAAAAAATCATCCTAGCTTATCTAATAATATCATTCGCGTTAGTTTCCATTTCAAATACCCATAAACCATATATGACAAGATAACATAATCGATAGACAAGGCGCACAATTTTACATCATTAAATTGAAAATTCAACCTCATTCAAGCAATTCTACTCCCACCACCTGATATTTCCACCTGCAGATCCATCACATCCTCGATGAATAATCTGAGAGCCCCTAGACTTTCCCACCCCCTTGGTTCTGTCATCAATAATAACTCGTCAAGACCAAAGGCAGTGTATCGTGGGCCTACTGGTGCAGGGTATAGCAGGGTTCTTCAGGCAACTGTGCATACAAAATGATTACTTGCATGCTCAGGTATGAGGCGATGACGCAGCTCAGCAGATACACCAGTCAATTCTGTGACGGATTTTGGCATCAGCACTAATGAGGAACCTTAAGCAATGTATGAAGGGAAAGAAAGATGAAGACCAACTTACCTTGAGCTGTAAAATCGAACAAAGGAGGCAGTGCTCGCCCATTAGGCAAACATGCATTTGGGTCCCTCAGGTCATCAAAGAAGGGATGAGTGCATGCCTCCAACTGAAACACGAGATGTGAGTTCTGATATTGCCCAAAAAGTGATCTATATATTCTCAACAATGAGATAACTTTTTCTTATAAGTAAACAATGAGATAACCTTGACAATGAGACCATATGTGAAACTAATCACATTACATAGTATATATGTTTGTGTGTACCCCAATTAGATGAAAGAATATTAACCCATACAGGCATATGCCTATTTGCAGTAGCCTCTTGACCAAAGGAACCATTCTACAACTTCCTAACTGTAATACCCAGGCCCGAGGAGGAGCAAACGGCGTTGTTTAGGTAGGTAGGATTTTTTTTTTTCTTTTCTCTGGTTCTCTTTTCCCCACCCCCGACGATTTTCGTTTTCCCTTTTCCCTCTTGATTTTTCAGTTTTCTCTGCGTCTGATTTCCTCTCCCACGTTGTTGTAACCTCCACCCCAGCCTCATTCAAACACTCCACTTGAACCTCATTCCATAACTGACCTCTTCATCCGTGGGTTTCATCTTCCCCGTAGGCACTCCCTCTCCTTTCATCACCGGTCAGTCGATGCCATTCTCCATACACACCGGTAAAGATTTCATTTAGCATTTCCCCATTTTACGCCAACCTCCACCACTGCTAACCAGTCTTCATAACTGCTTCTCCACTTTCAGCAGCCCCAAAACAATGCAAGCAACCTCCATCTCGGACAACCCACCCCTCAGCCCTTCTATCACCTAGGTATAAGACACTGCACCACCATAGTGGCAGTTGCACCACCATGGAGACCACTGTAAGCCTTGGTCATCCCTTACAGCTAGCCAAGTTACACCACACCAAAATCAAACCGAGCCCATCATGTATGCATGACCCACTTGAGTTCCTCATGAGGCAACCCATTGGACACAACCACCACCACTGTGACTCCCTCCGATACGCTTCAACCCCCCCCCCCCCCCCCTCCCTCCCCCCCTTTCCAAAAAAAAACATACGAGATCAAGCAGTTAGCCTCACACCCTTAGACCCTTTGTACTCCACCGTGAAGATGCTACGACTCAACCCGTGTGCACCATAAAGGAATGGTTTTAGCCACCTCCACACACAACCAACACTCACCGTAGCTCCCCCCGCTAAGCCACACTACAAACTCTAATAACCTCTATCGCCCAGCCACCCAAAAAAAAACCACTACAGGTGGTGCTCTGTTTGCGGCACACCAAAACAGGGGAAGTATTTTCCCCCACCGTGAGCGAGAACTTAGCCACTCCACAACACCTAGCCTACCCGGACGTCGCCACCTGCACAGAAAGTGACGCCGGGCACCTCAACCACCCCAAGCCACCGCTCACTCTCTTCAGTAAGTTCACGATGTACCCCACGGCCTCCCTCTCCGTATCCATTTGTCCTCACCGTTCACTCTCTCTCTCTCTCTCTCTCTCTCTCTCTCTCTCTCTCTCTCTCTCTCTCTCTCTCTCTCTCTCTCTCAATGCGCAACAGCCCAGCTCGTCGGAGTATGCACCCCAGTCGGCCCGACCCATCGTGGCTCCTCTCTTGGTAAGCCTTCGCTGCTCGCTACCCACAACGACGCTAGGTTAGTTTTATTTAAGTGTTGATTTGTTTAATTTTTCCCAATCCCCTAAGGCCTTCACGTACAGTATGGTAATTTTCGTTATTAAATTACACTTAAGCTCTTTAAGTTATAAGCCAAAGTTGTGTTTCTATTTTGGACGTAATTCTCCATTATGGGCTGATAGGTTAATGGGCCACAACTTGATACCATTTTTTATTGTGTATATTTGGAGTCGAGATCATGTTTTTGCATGGAAAATTTTATAAGATCAATTACACAGAGTAATATGATCATAGGATTAAATTGTGTATTGGTTTGGAGAAATCATGTGAAAATCAAAATATTTTGGAGAGAGTCGATATTTTAGAGTTTAGAGGATTTTTAGACATTAAGGAAAAATATAGAATTTTACATCTCCGGTTTTAATTACCAAGTACATGTTCGAATGGAAATTTACGGAAATTACATGATTATTCTTATAGGTGATGATTGATTTTCGTTCAGTACTGTTGTTGAGAAATTTCTGAAAAGTTAAAAAGTACAGGTAAACGGGGGTTCCTATGCTGGTTTTACACTAGTATTTGAGACTGAGGTTGAATTTCTGAAAACTTTGCATGTTTTGTTAGCAAAGTTTTGTTATGAAATGAAAACTTGGGAAAAGCAATCGCGGTCGTTTCTTTGCATTGGTCATGAAATTGGTATAAAAAAGGAAAAATATTTTCTGAAATGCATTGCGTAGACATGAGCTGTACTTTTGTCATGTTGTCTTTGAAATGTCAAAAAGGGTGATATAACAAATCTGAAAATTGTGCATTTATTTAGAAAGATGATCCGACCTTTGTTTTCAATATGTGAGAATGATCTGAATATGTTTTGGTACTCTATCCCCTTTTGATATGGCATCTGAAAAACCTTTGGCGTAGTGTATTGGCTTTGTATCTAATTTTGATCTCTGCTCTGCTCTGTTTGGGTTGGTACCAACTTCTCTGTCTCTATATGTATCCACTTTGAAAGCAAGGTGGTTTATTTATGGTCTTTCCTATGTGCATACTCGGGATTTCGAGAATAATAAGGGAAAGATTTCACTTGTCTTTGCTCATTTTGGCCACAAGGGGTTAAACATGGTCTTTATTTTGTGAGATGCTCTGTTTTGATGTGATGATGATGCTTAGATTGTGTTATGCCAAAGTACCTTGGTTTTTATGTGTCTTAAAACCATTGCTCTGTTACATTTGAAAACATGTTTTGTTCTGCATGATAACTCTGAAAAATATTTTGTTCTGCATTATGTACTTTGTAAATACTCATGTTTGCACGCTAGTATACGTCATCTGCTTATTGAGTTGTTGATATAACTCACCCCTTATCTCCACAACATTTTTTAGATATTTTGGATACTTCAGCGAAAGTTCAAAAATAGGAAGCATGGGTAAGGCTATGTGAGCATAGGGTATTGAATACAAAGAGGGTACTCATTGGAGAATTTTATTTAGTAGTTTGTTTTGCTCTGTTGACGTAGTACTTGGGGAAAGTTGGCATTTATTTTGAGACTTTGTCGTAGTCTTAGTTAATTATTTTGGAGTAGTTGGTTTAAAACAATGAGGTATATGAGTAATTGAGGAATTGGAGTTTAAACTTGTATTGTGAAGATATGATTTTAAGTGTTAAGAAGTAAATTTCCTACCCATCCTAGACCAGGGCGTTACACTAACAAAGCTGTAGAGTGTAGCCAAGTTTCACCCAAAATAAAAATGTCGCAAATTGTTAATGGAAGACAAAATTTAGACTACACCATATATTTACCGAACCATCGTTAAGAAGATGCCCAAAAAACCATTTGACAAGCGAATAGTGCTATTTGAAGGCTTTTACACCACACTATCTACATGGCATGATTTGTAAAATTCAAATTTTAAAATTTATTTTTCAAATCAAATTATACCACGTGGATGGTGTGGTGCAAAAGCCTTCAAATAGAATTTTCCTTGATAAAATTTAGGAGAAAAATAGAGCAGTTAATTTTCTTACAGCAGTGCAACGTAGACTAGGTGAATACTGGAGCAGCCTTGACACAAGATCCACTGCTTCAGGTGGCATTCGCTTGTGAAATATCTAAAAATTGTAGGGTAATAAGATTTTCCACTTTCACAAGAAAGTACATTTTCCATCAATGATGAAGAAATGCCAAAATTTCTAGCAAACCTTGTGCCACGGGTGAGCTTTAATTTGAGGGAACTTAAACTCATTGTAATTCGGATTCATGCACTTGATTTCTTCCCTGGTCGGTGTCCCCAGAATCTAATGTTATACAGCCAAAAATGAAGCAAAGCATTGAGATAATCCAAAACAGTAGCATAGTAGTAAAGAAGAGAAATAACAAGTAGATAGCACACCTTAATGATCTCGACCAGCTGATCAACACCACTTTCACCAGGAAACAGTGGCTGCAAACCAGGTAAACGTTAGAACTGGACATGAAGCTTATTTGAAAAGAACCCAAATATCTAAAAACTTCATTACAAAAGAACAAGTGCTTTCTCCATTAAATGGTTGCTAAATTGATGATTCGATAGTATCCACCCTTTTATAGGAAATTTTACATAGATCTATGCTGCAAACCTCCAAGATTTAGACTTCCAAACCTCCAAATAAAAGGCATGGGTGGAAATGTACAAACTACTAGAGATATAAAGTACAATATGTGATAGGAAAGCACTCTCTGCTCACCAAGAAATTGAAATTATACATGTTCCAACCACTTCTGGAAGTTGAACAGAAAGATATTATTTCTATGGTATGTGCAGCAAAGAACATCTCTGATGTACTGCAGGCATGAGTGAAGGAAAGCAGAAATTGAAATGAACTAAAATCTTATACTAATGTTTTGATGATTAAACATGTCACCCAAGTTCAGGAAATATATATAATATATATATAAAAAGAAAAAAAAAAAAAAACCCCACATTTATACACCCACCTGTCCTAGAAGAAGCTCGGCAAGGACACAACCAACTGACCACATATCAATTGCAGTTGTGTATTCTGTGGCCCCAAATATAAGTTCTGGGGCCCTATAATATCGAGAGCAAATATATGATATGTTTGGTTCACCTGGCACCTAAATGTCAAAATGAATTTCATGAGTTGCCACTTTTATTTCTGAAATCCTTTTGAGAAAAGAAAGAAAAGAGAAGGAAGAGCATACCAGCATCTTTGCACTGCCAAAATCGCATATCTTTAACTGATGATTATGGGGATTGACCTGCAGCAAGCATTACAAACCTTAACCCCCGCTAAAATCAAGAAATCCAAAGGAAAGCTACAATACCTACTCACACTAAAGTTTCATGATAATTCAATTGGTTCATAATTACACTAAAATAAGTATAGAAACTGAGACTGATAATTTCCTCATGCTGGTATCAAACTGATGAAACAAGAGGTAGAAAATCTTACCAGTAGATTCTGTGGCTTAATGTCACGATGACATACTCCAACGACATGATGCAAGTAATTTAGTGCACGACAAATCTACAAAGACAAAACAGGAAAAAAAACACATTTTGAAGGATAAATACACCAAAAACAACCAAGTGATTACTTTTTTTTTTTTTATATAAGTAAACGATTGTACTAATAAGAATAGGCATAGCCCAAGTACACAAGATGGTATACAAGAGGTAACACCTATCTATGAAGCAACAATGGAAAACACAACCAAGTGATTATCTGCTATATCCATCAAAAGAATCTCACGGCAGAGGTAAATGCAAAGTTACATTGTTCACCTGGTATGCATAAAGTTGTACATAGATAATAGGCATATTTTGGTTCATCTTGATATACTGCTTTGATACTCTGTAGACAGTTTCGGATATATACTCCAGGACAAGGTTAAGGTACAACTCATCTTTGTCTGTGGTTGAAAAGAAACAGTGCTTCAGTTGAACAACATTAGGATGGTTGAGTACACGCATAATCTGAAGTTCTCTATTCTTATATCTCCTATCCTGCAGCACCTTTTTTATTGCAACTGCTTCACCTGTTTCCAGGCACTTGGCCTACAACAGATATACATCAAATGAGTACGTAAGAGTAAATGTCAACATTTTTTATGAATAAAAATACAAAATACTTGAGTGCGCACAATTAATTAAAACATCAGTACTGATCCATGAACACGAGCAGATAAAATTAGTATAAGTACCTGAAAGACAACACCAAATGAACCAGTGCCAACCACACGTTCTGCCATGTACGAGATTGTCTGAAACCAGGAAAAAAAAAAAAATCATTGACACCTTTGTAAATGGATGAACCAGTGCACACCACCCAGATCCCCCCCCCCCCCCCCCCCCCCTTTTTTTCCTTCTGGGAGGAAATAAGAATAATAATATTAAATACAAGGGATTTCACCACAATTACAAGGCCAAGAAATTTATGGGAATGAATACATACACCATGAGAATCCCATATTGATCTAGATGGACAATGAATAAAAACAGTAAAAGGAAGCCCAGAAAATGCAGCAATGAACAGAAGATATCTAGTCACCTGTTTTGGTTGTCCATTTCGACCAGCTACTGTAGTTGCAATTATCTGACCAGTTTCTGTTCCATTGCCATTCACAACAGCAGCTTCCATATCCTGCACGATGCAGAACTGTTTCCATCATGGTTGTCACAAAGATTATGCAGGATCAATCAGATTAATAGTATCAATCCTGTATAAGGTCATTTAAGGGATTGAAGGTTATATGTGTGTCTGTGTGCGTGTGTATAGATAAAAAGAAATTAGAAAACTGCTTATGGAGAAGAAACAAGCAGATTAATTCAAACAGCAAAAAATTACCTTTTCATCATGTTTGCTGGCTTTCTCATCTCTAATTCTCATTTCATGCATTTCTTTAGGAAGCTGTTCATAACTGGACTTTTCTTTTCTAGCCATCGAAGATATATCAGACACGCTTGCAGCAGTTTCCAGTGACGTAGAAGCCATGTGCTGCTCCAGACCCGTGGCACATCTCACTAATCTATTTGGTTTCTCATTATCCAAGCGCTCAGTCTCTTGATCAAACTTTGCTCTCTTGGAGCCAGAATCCCCACCCTAAAGGTAAACAATTTATATTGGAGATTAAAAATTAGACATGAGAAGTTAATGATGTACCTAAGATATAATAGATCATGAGAAATAGAGCCCGCATAGCCCCTATTCTCTCTCAAATCTAATAAATCTCACTGCGCATCACTTGTTTCTTACACAATATGACATGTGGGAAAAACAACAGGAAGCAACATAAACTAAAGGGAGCCATTAATACAACATAAACGTACAAGAACAGTTAGCCAATTAGGAAGTTATAACTGCTTCATGTGAAGATGCAGTTAAACTGACCTTTTGAGCTGCATTTGTCACTTTATCAGAGCTATCGACCTCATAAAAAATCCCTCAAGGATAGACTAAAACATTGTATAAGCCTAATAATTTAAAAAGCACTATAGTCCAAAAGTCAAAAAATGCTCCCTGCAGCTAAACTAATTGTTATGAGCAGTTGATTTCCATAAACCAAATGCCTCATCCATCTAGGTTTCACTGTAATGGATACCTTCTCCAGCAGGCATAAGAAAAATCTGTGGCCTATTTCAAAAAATGAATTTCCATGACCTCTTTCCTAAAATGCGAATCAAAGCCCCCCCAAGTGTTAATAAGACATTCATTTGGGTATAGCTTCATCATTAACCCTTCCCTAAAATGCAAAACCTCGCCAACCCCACCAAAAAAAAAAGACCAACAAAACATTGCATGTGCATTAGGAAAGAAACAATAATGGCGATTTGACCTCTCACTAATCCAATCGGAAGCTGCTAAAGCATACGTTACTGTCAACTACACCAATAACCTATGGTCAACTGCACCAATTATAGAACTAGATCTCATCCTCGTGCAACAAAACATCATCAAAAGCTCACAGGAATTATCATTAGCATCAAGTTTATGAGGACCTCGTGCAGATACAAGCATTTCGACAAAAATGATCAGCTAATCCAATACTAAGTAATAACAAAGCACCAAATGAATTTCAAACAAATTTCGGGGAAAAATAGAAACTACAACACCACAGTTTGGAACATAATTTAAAAAATATACCATCAAATTTATCATATTTTTCCTTTTTTTTCTTGTTGGGTTTTACACATTAAAATAATGTCATATTGCATCCCAGACACTGCTTGATTTCTGTCCCCAAAAAAATTGGGAAACAAAACCAACACAAAGGCATTAACAGTCATGCCATACCTCAAATAACACAACCCCAAAAAACCGAGCCCAAAAAGAAAAGAGAAAAAATAAAATAAAACAGCGGAAGGTGAACCAATTTCCCTGAGAAAGAATGTCAAGGGAAAGAGTAAAAATAAAAATAAAACTTCTTAACGAGAAGGAGAAAACAAAAGTTTAAGAAAAACATTAGATTATAAATACACTAAGAAGCCTAAAATACACATTAGCCAGCTCAAAAAAAAAAAAAAAGGAGAGAGAGAGCATCACCCAGATTCAAATATCCAAAAGCATAAAATCCATTATTCTCCTATCCTTCCCCCTCGCTTTCCTCCATTTTCTTAGAAACCAAACACAGATTAAGCCAACTAAGAGTAGAAAACGTAACGATATTTTCTTAAAATCAGGAACAGAAAGAAGGGGAAAGAAAGGGGGACTTACAGGATCAGACGAAATAGAAGTGCGCCCCGAAGCAAAGCTCTTTAGCCGGCGCATCACATTCATTGTTGGAACCCTAATTCCAACTCAATCTCCTCCCACTTCCTCCGGCCTCTACCTTCAAGAAAATAAAAATCGACACCCCCAGTCCTAACAAAAAGAACACAATTCCCAAAAAAAAAAAAAGAATAATAATATCAAGAAGAGAGAGATATTCAACTATCCGTCTCCTCTCCCCCTCTCTCCTCCTGTACACCGAACAAAGAAAATGGGAGAGAAGATTTTTGAAAAGCACAGCAACAGCTCCACAATCATCAAAATGAAAGGGAAAAAAAAAAAAAAAAAAAACTCAACCCCTCCCTATCTGTCTGTCTGTCTGGCTCATTGAGCGAAAAATCTCCACGTGGCTTCTTGAAAAGCGCTTCGATTACTGTTTTTGTACTGCGGTCTAACGAGGATTTCTGCCCGTCGATGTATTATTATTGGAAAACGCTAGGAGTGCTATAAAATCATTGAAAAAAGAGAGACATAATGTGTTATAAAACTTTCAAAATGAGAGAGAAAGAGATAGAGTTCAGAGAAGTTATGAAACTTATGAATTGCTTAAAGAATTCAACGATATATATAGGAGTATAAAGAGGATTATACTTTTGACGACTAACACTATACATTTGATGGCTAGCTCATTATGCTAGCACTATGCACTATAAATTTGACGACTAGCTTACTATACTAGCACTATGCATTATGCATTTGACGACTAGCACTATGCACTAGCATTATGCATTTGACGACTAGCACTATGCATTTGATGGCTAGCTAAATGTGGTCATACAATTCAAGATAATTTATAACACTTCCACTTTGGATGACCATATTTAAAGAAAATACCTCGTTAAAACCTTGCCAAGGAAAAACCCTATGGGAAAAAAACTAATGGCAAAGGAAAAAGAGTACAGTATTCATGTGTATCGCCGAGTGTTTTAGGATTGCCTCATTAAAACCTTGCAAAGGAAAACTCAGTGGGATAAAACCTTAGCGAAAGAAAAAGAGTACAATCAGCACAAGTCTTCAAGACATTACTTCCCCTGAAAAGTGTATGATAACAGGTCTTCAAACTTCCGCATTCCAATGTTCTGCATAATCTTCTTAAATATTACAGTTGGTAATGCTTTAGTGAATAAATCTGCAAGATTTTTATTTGACCGTACCTTCTTGATATCAATTTCAACTTTCTTCTCATGAATTGCAATGATCTTCTTGTGTGTATCTGAAAGATAACTCGCATCTGTACATCCAACTAACTGTGGACTTGATCCATGTTGATAAAATAATCACAACTGGATCTTTCTGCTCATCACTACTCTTCTGGAGTTTTTGTAAATAACACAGTTAGTGAAAAATTCATCAACATTAAACCGCTAACCTCATTTTTTAATAAAAACGGTGGCCAGTCTTTTAAGATTAGACAAGTATTGCGGATTTTCAACTCCTCTGTAAGTGTCAGGCGTGCTGTCAGGTGCCGCAGCTGTCAGGTGTGCTGTCAGGTACTGCAGAGCTATGAACCTATATTTCGTCTCTTTTCTCTTTTTTCACGAGAGATGTTGTATCATAATTTTCTCTATAAAAGAGATATTCAGCTCATCTTCATTCGCATCTCATCTTCTTCACTTTTCTGTAATCATACTGCATTTTTACTCTGCAATCTCTTTCTGCATTCTTATCCTACAATGGCTCTACGATCTTCTCATGGCCAATATAAGAGGTACTCTGCACCTCGTTCATCAGCTGTTCCTGCTTCTACCATAGGTGCTATCATGCAATATAATGATCTGACTCATAGGTCAGATAATGAAGCTATCTATGAGCTTGTGAGTCTCGGTACCCGATACTCATCATCCATTGTCACATTTTCTCAGCGACTGCAATCCAGAACTTGTGGAGTTGACAATCTCCACAAGAATATTGCTATACTTCAACGACTTCTTCTGGAGTCCAACATGAAGATAGAATCAATAAAGTAAGAGAATAGGAATTTAAAATCCTTGCTGAAATCTTCTTTTCGATTGCCCACCCCTTTAGATATGGATGCCATGCAGATTCTTGAAGAACAAGAGCGTTTGAAGAATGAGGCAAAGTACCTCAAATTTCTGTAATTCTTGCTTTAAGATAATAAAATAATATTTCACAAATATTAATATTTGTATTTCTATCTTTTGGTAGATGTTCTGTGTGTTCCCTTTTATTTCTTCTTTAATAATGCACTTCTTATTAAACCCATAATATGAATCTGAAATATTAATTGTATTAAAAGATGGTATTTCATAACTAATAACATCATCCATCTTCCTCTTGAAGCCGTAAGGATTTCAAATTTATATTTCAAATATGTGCAGTTTTCATGAAATCTTCTGCAACCTCAATAACATTTAAATCATATATATAAACTGCAATAATAGCTTGTTTTCATTTGCGTTTAGATTGCTTTAGATCATATAAGGATCTTTGAAACTTGATAGAATACATATTTCCAGATGTATTCATATTAGAAGTTTCAAACATTTTCTATCTTTCAGGGATTTTCATATATATATCATGATCCAATAATCCATATAAATATGCAGTTAACCATGCATATCCAAACTCTCGGTAACTTTTAAGCTAATAAAAATCTGAATATGATTTCAACCACTTTAAAATCATATCAATATTGTTTTTTCGAGAAACTAACTTGTGATTTCTATATCACATTTTCATATTAAAAGTTTCAGGCTTTTTATATAATGTATATAAATATCTACTGATATTTAACAAAAATTACATCTTTAGGTGTTTAGACTTCAAATCCATATTTATCACATTTTACTTAGTGATATCAATTCTGCAGGAATTGAGAAACTGACTCGTGATTTATATATCACATTTTTATTTTATTTCCATAAATATCCACTGATATTCAACAAGCATTGTCTCTTTAGGTGTTTGGACTATAAGTCCCGATGCATCATATTTTACTAGTGAATCAATTATGCAGGAATCTTTTCTTTCAAATTTGGCCAATATTTTACGTCGTATTCTTCGATGATTTTTTATTCACTTTCATCATTACTTCTGGTAATGTCAATTGCCATTTCGTATGGAAATACGTTGTCAACAACGATTTTATTTATATCCATAATTTCTCCATTATTCATGAAATGTAACGAGATCTCGTTATTTTCAGGTACTTGTCCCTCTTCAAGGGAAAACATTTTCATGAAAAACCTCTTCAGGAGGCACTCTTCAAGAGTTTATATAGGAGAATTTTATATAGAGAATTTGGATGGACTTTATTGCTTGTTTTGTGGGTATGACCTCTTCAGGAGCACCCAATTATTTGTGCCTTTCTCTTTTGAGATACTCTGTCTTTTGTATCGATAAGTCTCACATGCCTTTATACATGTCTTTAGACTGCTGAATTTCTTAATTGTCCTACAGGGACTTTAATCCTCGCTGGAATTTTAGCAACTAGAATATGAGACATTTTTATCTTATTGTATCCAAAATTTAATTATCATCTGAACTTCTGGTTCACATATGATAATCAAGATAACGTCGAATAATTTCATCTTATTTGCTTCAAGCAAATTTTTCTTTCCATTTCTGGTGGTAAGACTTTATAGTAAAAGAATCTTCTGGTTCTTTTATGGACGTCCGTATGAAAATCATTCGACTTATCGTAATTGATTTTGGATTATCAAGATAACCATGAAAAGATACAAATATTTTGAATCATATCACCTTTTGATGCATCATAATATTTGATTCAATAATTTGTATAATATCATCTCAAAGAGAAAGCTTACAGCTTTTCCAATACAAGCTTCTGGCCCGAAAAGATATTCATTATCACGTCCAATCTCTTAGTTTCTTTGAATAAAACACATCATTCTTTTCACTTCAGGGAATAGAATGATATAAATTCATTATCATTCACTTCAGGGAATGATGTAGATCTAGTAAGACGTGAATAATAATTCTTATCAAAAGCTCATTATTTTTGCTCAGTCACTGAAAGACCTGATACAAATTTAGAATATATTGTGAACGTTTGCATTTCATATTGTTATTTCAGGAGCATACTCGATATTGCTACTTCAGGAGCACATTCGAGACGTTCATTCAAATATATATTTTTTTTGCACAATTTCAATTATGCAACTTCAGGTGCATAAATCATAATGAGCTTTTGGTACAAGTATCACTCATATGAGATACTCAATAAAATTATTGATTTAGGGCGATCTTTCAGGGATGCTCCATTTCCATTCTCAAATAAATCATATCATCAATAATTTATAACAAGTATAAATAAATAAATAAAAATTTCATTACTACAAAACATTGCAGAATATAAAAATATTTTATAATAAGATAAATGAAATACATTAATTAAAAAGGAACACTTACATGATCAACTCTACCACTAGAATTCTTAAAGAAATTAGAAACATCAAGGCTTGTAATATCTTCTCCATCTATAGAATCTAAAGCATATGATGGTTCAACAAAATTTGTTTCAAATTTCTTTGTTTTTTCTTTTATAGAAGATTGGTATAAGTCAACCAAGTGCTTATCTGTACGACAGACACGAGCCCAATGTCCAGTCATACCACATTTATGGCATCCATCTTCATCTTTCTTTAAAAATTTGTTTTGAGGACCTTTGCCCTTCTCTGAGTTGAACCACTTCTGGTAATACGGTGTATATCTATTATTGTCCCTTTTAGTGTGGTCATTTCTAGGACCTCCACTTCTATAGTTTTTACTACCACGTCCACGCCCTCGTTTTCTTTGAAAAGATGCACCATTCGCTTTTGGGAATGATGTAAATCTAGTATCATTCACTTCAGGAAATGATATAGAATCAGTGGACGTGACTGGTGATTTCTTAACAAAAGCTCATTATTTTGCTCAGCTAATAGAAGACAAGATATAAGTTCAGAATATTTTTTGAACTTTCGCTCTCGATACTGCTGCTGCAGGAGCACATTCGAGGCATGAAAAGTAGTATATGTCTTCTCTAACAAGTCATCATCAGTGACTTTTTCACCACATAATTTTAATAGCGAGCTAATTTTAAAGAGTGCAGAGTTATACTCACTAACACTCTTGAAGTCTTGCAACCTCAGGTGCATCCAATCATGACGAGCTTTTGGAAGGATTACAGTTTTCTGGTGTTCATATCTCTTCCTTAAATCATTCCACAAAATAAGTGGATCTTTCATCGTTAGATACTCAGTTTTTAATTCTTCATAAAGATGGTGCCGAAGGAAAATCATTACCTTAGCACGGTCCTGCAGGGACCCTTGATTTCCTTCTTTAATTGTATTTTTCAGGTTCATCGCATCCAGATGGATATCAGTATCAAGGATCCAAGATAAATAATTTTTTCCAGAAATGTCAAGAGCAACGAATTCCACTTTTGTAAGATTTGACATTTTTTAAATATATAAATCAGAAACATAAGTATAGAGTTTTAATTAAGTAATGTAACATTTCATATTCATTTTGGAAACTACAAAAATATATTGAAAAACTTACTTGAAGTAGAGGACTACTGGCTTCAAAATCGTTAGAACTTTCGTGCTGATAACGTGTTATAAAATCATTGAAAAGAGAGAGCCATAACGTGTTATAAAACTTTCAAAAGGAGAGAGAAAGAGATAGAGCTCAGAGAGGTTATAAAACTTATGAATTCCTTAAAGAATTCAACGATATATATAGGAGTACAAAGGGGACTATGCTTTTGACGACTAGCACTATGCATTTGACGGCTAGCTCACTATGCTAGCACTATGCACTATGCATTTGACGACTAGCACTATGCATTTGATGGTTAGCTAAATGTGGTCATACAATTCAAGATAGTTTATAACAAAGAGTTTCTTTTTTTTTTGAAAGGAGAAAGCACTAGGAGTTGGGACCGATAAACTAGCTCCCAAATGCACCTATATTTATATTTGTTTTTTTCTTTTATTCAAGGACAATACTAGGGATCTCGGGATCTCATTTCCGTTCATTTGTCTCCCTGCATCTTTTTTTTTGAAATATTTTTTATAGAAAAATTAAGAAAATTATATTTAATTATATTATAAATTTTATTATTTTTTCAAAATATTTAAAAGTGTTACAAAAATAATATGAAAAAAACAAAAAAAAAACACTTTTAAATATTTTTTTCAAATTATTTTTTTAACACTTTTAAATATTTTGAAAAAATGAATAAAATTCACAATATAATTAAACAACATTTTCTTAATTTTTTTGTAAAAAAATTTTCAAAAAAAAAAGATGTGAACGGGGCAAATGAACGGAATCTCCCAGTGGGATCCCTATCATATCCCTTTACTCAATAGTATCAAAGTGATTATTTGTGTATTTTTTAAAAATTTTTAAAGCATATATGAAAAATAAATAAATTACATTAATGTCTAAATTATCGATACTTTTTATCAATACTGGTAACATGAATCATTATTTTTATTCGTTAGTTAAAAAAAAAACAAAATCAATATTTTCTCTTTGATAAAATTAATAAAATCAGAGTCAACCATTTTTAATTTTTATAATATCCATATTTCATACTAACGTAAAATTTATCATGCGCTAGTTAGGGGATGGCGAACTCCCGCAACTTGACCCATCTAGGCAACTTGCTTGTCCCTTATAGCATTAGCAATGACTAATCATTGCTAAGTCTAAATTTTGATTAAAGTTAACTAAAGTTAGAGCTTTTAACTAAAGTCTAAACTAATAAACTTTGTGACTCACATTAGACTAATCATTGAAAAGCTAAAATCATAATAATATTATATATTTAAATAATAATTTTTTTAATATTTTACAAATACACTTTCTATATATTAATTAATAATTTAATTTTTACTTAAAATTATTATTTTTCAACTATTTTTTTTCTCAATCTAATTATCCAACAAACACATTTGCCAATCATTCTCACACCCAACAATCACATATACAATTTTTGCCAACATTTCTTCTACCCAACATCCACATTTACAAGTAATGGACACTTGATTATGTTTGAATTTGTAGCAACTTTATATATAGGAACAAAAAAATACAATTCTCAAGTAATAAAATGTTTATTGGAGAGTCTTAAGATAGATTTAAGTATTTTTTCTTTATTCGAAAAAGTACCGTATCATCTTCATGCATTTGCAGCTAAGCGCGAGTCTACACATGAATGTTTACATTTCCAAGTCCTACCTTCTTGGGGATATGCATGGTGTTGGTGCAAGCTCACGTATACTAACATTAACATTAATATATTTAAGGTCCTTCAACATGAATTTGGTGGATAATCCTCTATAGTATTAGAACGAATCATAAGTAATTATAAGATGGGGGACGAATATATGCATTTGCATTATTCATTTCTGCTACCTTTGAAAGCGAGAAATATTCTAATTAAATATAATAAAGCAAGACACATACAAAAATACATGTGCTTGGATGTTTCACCCCCAAGATGGGGCTGCTAGTTTTTACTAAACATTTCCACTAACATTTTCAAACCAGCAAAACAATGCACAGCAGTACATTGTTTCTCCAAAACATACAAATAAACCAGTATAAAACATAGAAGGGAGCAAGTCCTTGCAATG
Organism: Carya illinoinensis; assembly: GCF_018687715.1. Lineage (NCBI taxonomy): Eukaryota > Viridiplantae > Streptophyta > Magnoliopsida > Fagales > Juglandaceae > Carya > Carya illinoinensis. Next base: position 4,731,201 of record NC_056753.1, on the reverse strand, counting down.
GCAGTACAAAACATCAACTCCATGCAAATAATTCAGGGTCCATTAATACACTAGCAACTCCCTTTCTAGCAGTACAAAACATCAATTCCATGCACTAATAGTATAGTTCAACATCAATATTTTAGTAGTAACAGTACAAAATATACAAATAAACCAACAAGTCCATGCACTAGCAGTACCAAAAAAGGCTATTTCAAAGAAAATGGAGTTTCTCCAAAAAAATGGCCCACTTGCAGCCATGCACCAGCAACTCAAACAAAACTAAGTAAACCTGCAATGCATAAGAGACCAGAGTATGCTATTAACAAACCATAGTTGTTATGAATAAGCAGTAGAGTATGCAAAATAGTTCATAACAGACCAAAGTATGCACAACCAAACCACAATTGTTATGATTGAGTAGCCCAGTATGCAAAACAGTTCATAATAGACCAGAGTATGCACAACCAGACCACAGTTGTTATGAATGAGCAGCCACTGTATGCAAAATAGTTCATAATAGACCAGAGTATGCACAACCAGACCACAATTGTTATGAATGAGCAGCCCAATTTGCAAAACCATTCTTAACAGACCATAACAGTTCATAACAATCTTGAGCAAATGAAAAAAAGGTCATTAACATCTATATTAAATTTTTAGAATAATTGGAGAAAGAAAAAAAAACAATGTCACTAAATCAAAGTATAAATTTGTTGAAAACACATGGCCTGCATATGATATAGAAAAATATGACTCTAGCAATCAACTATCAATTCAACAAGGGTCCATTAATAAGAGTGCACATTACATTTCAGTATCAACATTTAATAAGAGTGCACTAGAACTCTATTTGCACTAAAAACGGTACAAACCAGCACATTCTTAATGAAGACACCATGATTTAATTTTCAATACTAACTGTCATGACTCACACTGACATATATATATGTATATAAATAATGTGTCAACTTGGTTGTGAATGTACATAACAAAGCAAACATGAAGCAACTTGAAGAAAAAAACAAGTAGCTTGTAGCTCTGTTCTTTAAGGCTTCATCAACAACTCTGATGCCATCTTTAAGGCTTCTACTCTGTTTGTAATATACTTACAACTTAGTGATTTAATATTTTAATTGTAAATAGCTCGGTGCTTTATTTTTTCAAAATAATTGGATTTTTTTATGCAATTCATTAAACATTGCATGAAGGAAGAAAACATCATAAACAGTAGAAAAATACATCACAAAGTTTCCTGCATCTCAATTCTCAAATCTATGCCCATCATAGATCAGATCAGTTTTACCCATCTATGTTAAAGAATTAACAAACTAGTTTAATCATCCCTTCACTCTAGTTTGATTTATATATAAATTAACTACATAAATTTAGTGATAGATCTTTAAGCTTTGAAACAATACTTAAATATAGCCAAAGTCAAAACGAAAACTGAAGAAAATATAGTATAGAACAGCAAGCAAAACAAAGAGGAGAGCATGATGTATAAAAATAAATTAATCAACTGCAACAAGCTGAATTCTTCCATCAACCAAAACTTAAAAAGCGAAGCTCCAAAAATTAAAAAAACAAAATTCCAAAACAATTACATAATTTGCATTCATCTAAAAACGAGAGTGAGAAACGATTGTATATATCGATAGCACGAAAAATGCTTACTGTAACGGTTGAGAGGGGAACTGGAACCCTAAGTCTTCTGAGTTGGAAACAACAAAGAGAGAATCGATTTGCCTGTGATAATCGAGAATGAGACTAGTGTTCAACATTAGAATCGCAAAACACATGGTGATTTAATCATTCAATAAACCAAAAAATGAGAATCAGAGAAGTGGAAGAGAAGAGTGAGGAAGATGACAGCACAAAGAATGCACATAGAAGAGGGAGAGAAGAGCGAGATAGAGAGACTTATGGTTGAGAAAAACTAGACGACGGCAAAGAAGATGACCACTTGAGAGAAGGGGATGCTTCTGGGTTGAAGAAGAGCGAGGCACGTATGCAAGAACGGGGCTGAAGAAGAGCGAGACAGTGAGAATGGGTCTTGTGGGTTAAAGAAGAAAAGAACGACAGAGATAAGGCAGTTGGCTGGGTCGAAGAAGAGAAAATGGAGTCCGGAGAAAAAAAGAAGAGAAAGAGGAAATGGGGAGGCTTCGGATGGAGAGAGAGAATAAAGGAGGGAAAGGGGTAATGGGAGGAAAGAGAAATAATAAAATATGTTTTGATCCCAGAATAGGACCTCGCCAGACTTGGCGAGCAGCTAACATGTACTGTAGCAGAAATCTCAAACTTGAGAGATTTAGCTAGATCAATGCAGCTATTTTTTCTCACATTTGTTTTCAATTTAGACTTGCATTGGCAAATGGCTAGGCCATTGCCAATGTTCTTAGCAATACAAGCAATAACCTGTCTCGAGGTGCATGTGTAGGTGTACGCCACCCGCTCGTATATTTAGGATATGTTTGGATGTTGAAAAATGTTGAGAAGAGTTATGAATAATAATAAAAAGTAAGTAAAAAGTAATGAAAAATTAATAAATAGTAATAAAAGTATGTGAAAAGTAATAATAAAGTAATGAATAACAGTAAGAAGTGTTAATAATATCTATACTCTCAGTACCTAAACGTAGCCTTAATCAAAATTAACTATAAATTCATTAATTTTTCTCTCTCTTGTCACTTCTCTCACATCCCTTCCTCTCCTCTCTCTTGAATCCCTTACTCTCATCTTCTTTTCTCATTATCTTCTCTTCTCTCTCTTTTTTTTTCTTCTCCCTCCTCTTCTCTTCCTCTCTTCCTCCTCTCAATCCAGCTCCTCTCTTTATTGTTGTGGATCACAAAGACCATGACAGTGAGACCACAACTTGGTCATTGTTGTGGTCGCCTACATGGATGGTTGTGGGTCTCTGGGGTATACAAGCACAAATAGAGATATTGGTCAGGGACAATGTGCGGGGGTCGATTTAGTCATCCCGCCCAGGCAGGAACGTGGTGCCGAATGGGTGACTACTCACTTGTACAAGGCAAGTAGCACCCATAGTATTACACTGTCAACCAATCAAATACTGATACGTGATATCAATACATCATATAATTAACTATGAATTTTTTTTTTTTTTTGGATATCTATATTGCAAAATTTGAAAATTACGACCTTAATTTGTATAAACATAAAAACCTAATTTTTCACTTCTTTCGACAGTATTTAAGTTGGGCTAGCCTAATGATGTATATTTATGAAATCAAATATGATGTCACATGTTAATAAAAATAAAAATAATTCATTTTTAAACAACTTAAAAAGTAAAAATAAAATTAAAAAGAATAAGAGAAGTGCAATATGCAACCAAATCTCACCTTCAGATGGGGGTGGCTTGACAGCACTAGGGAGGCCGTATGTATGGCACAAACCACCTCCATATCTTAATATTTTTGTTTTGAGTACATGGAAGAGAAGAAACACTAGTGACACAAAAAGATCTCACAAATTGATGCGGCACTTTGCCACATTAGTTTTTTTTTTTCTTTATCTTTCCCCACGCCTAGGAGTGTAGCAGGATGGGTCCGATCCAATTTAGACAAATTTTAAAACCGAAACAATATACATTAGTTATGGAAATTTAAGAATTGATACATACAAATTCATCATCAAAATTGAAACTTTCGATTTTTCCAATTTTGGTCCGGTCTGATTTTTCTAATTTACCATTTACATGTGTGGCCTACATAAATTGAAACTTGAGAGCCAATTCTTCTAATGCTTGTTCTCCTTAGTAGTAAGTTTATATTAATAACTTAATATTAATATTCATATTTAAACTTAAAATTTCATATTATATTAACTTTATGTTATATCAACTGTTATAATATTAATAGACATGAATAATAATATTAAAAATATTATTATATAATTGCATGTTATATTAATAGACATGAAAATTAAAATTTCACATTATGTTAATTAGCGATGTAGCATATAATATACATAATCTAACATAAAAAATATTTTATATATAATACGAAAAGTTAATATATATATATATATATATATCGGTCCGATTTGGTTCAAACAAATTTTCAAAATATGAAAACCAGTACCGAACCTGTTTTAGTCCGGTTTCGATTCTTAAGATCCGGTACCAAACTGGACCCGTTACAAACTAGACTAAACCCACCAATTCAGTCCGTTCAATTGATTTTTCAAATTTTTTTTTTACACTCTTACCTGTGTCCATCCCTTTCCCCATTTCCCTTCCCAGACTCCTCTGCAAACAAAGGAGACAATACCATCGCCCAGTCTTGTCGCCACAATTGTTGTAGATAGACCTAACAAAAGCCCTTGCCGACAACCTTCTACAGCCAGGTATCTCTCTCTCTTTCCACTTTTGAATTAGCCTAACTCATATATCGATGAGAGACACTTGAATAAGAAATTAGGCTTACTCAAATGGTTAGTTAGGCTTGGCCGACAGGGGTATATACCATAGTTGTTTTGTGACTAGATTTTGGTTCTCATGACTAATGTTATATTTTTTAATGGTTTGTAGATATAAATCATTAAAGCCTCACGCACACTGGGTATAATTTTGGATATTTTTTACTGGAGTTGCTCACCCTTCTACAGCAGATATTTTTTATGGACTGGCAAAGATATCATCTCAAGATAGTTTTTTATATACGAGTTTTTTATGCTGGGTATAATTTTCATATTATTGATGGCTAGCATTTTATGTGATTTCTTTGTTTATACTATTGTAATTTATTTCTAATTTATTTTCGATTGCCCCAAATTAATATCATTACTAGCATCAACATCTTCCTCCCTCTCACTATCGATTGCTAGTTTATACATAAACCTTAACAAAAGTAAACATTACAATGTGGAGACTATGTGGAGAAGTAAATAGATGATACTAGAGTATGTCTAGTACAAAAACTTTTGGAGGACAAGAAAAAGTAATGGAGATAATTTTGGTGACGAGTTCCTCTTTGGGCTGGTTTGGTTGAAGTTGGGTGTTTAACAGCTTCCAATCACAACATGCCATGTATGAAGTTTTACATTAGACACAATAGATATGATTTTATCTTATTAAACTACGCCATTAAATTCTCTCTCTCTCTCTCATGGTGCCCCGACTTCCTCTCTCTGTTGGGAGTGTTCAAGCAGATCCTACAAAACCAGTCCTTTAATTCCCACCTCGTGGCCCTTTTTTATGGCAAATCGGGAGTACCCTTCATGGGCTCCATCTCCATGCAAGCTGGCCTCTCCACCCACGGTTACTCGTCCACTTCCTCTTCTTTTCCTCTACATCCACCTCTTCCTCGCCCTCTTCCTCCACTGCCCCTTTTCACCCCGTTGACACCTCGCTTGCCATCACTACCAGATTTGACTTCCAACCCTCCACCCGATCTGCACCCCTCCTTGACTCCACTGTCCATCATCTTGACTGGTAATTCTTATAGCATTTATACTCTTAAAGTCTAAAGAACGATTCTTTAGAGCAATTCTAATCAGCCTATCAAAGGAATTTGTAGAAACTAAGGAGTCTGGTAAAGACCATATACAGATTGCAAGCAAAAGAAACTCAATCCTCATGCTCATGTAGTTCTCTGGTTTAACAAAATTATTTAAAAAAAAAAAAACAGTAGAAATGGTAACTTCGCCAGCTTCACAAAAAAATCCTCCACCCCTTCCTCCAAGTTGAAATCATCAATCACAAATGGTGGACAGGTGAAAAAACGTATGAAACCCACCTCCATTTCTCTCTAAAATCTTGAAATTGGCACAATTCAGCCAATAACCACATAAGAAAACCATATGAAACCCAATCTAGGACCTAAAGGAACAGAAATTTCACTCCAAACAATGAAAAAATGAATACCCATTTAGAGACCTGGTTAGATTTGCAAAACTAAAATGGTTTAGAAAAGACTCTGATAGGTTTGTAGAGATACAAGAAGTGAATTGAGGAGAAGAAGTTGGCCTCGTTGAATTGCACGGGAGGGAGAATCTTCTACAGGGTTATATGTTGTACTCTTGTAGAAAGGTATATAGGATGAGAAATAGAATAGCTACATGGCACAAATTTATTGGTGGGCTGATATTTGAGGAAAAGTAGATGAACTAGTTGGAAGTTTTTATCTTGTGGAGATATATGGAAGCTGCTACAAGTACTAAAGCTTATGTTTCTTATTATTGGCCATTATTGTATTTAATTGATTTCTACAAAATCATCTTGATGAACCATAATCTAGTTATGTAGATATGCTTGTATTTGTATTATTTGTCTGTGCAATTAGGTAGATGTGCTTGCATTATTTTTCTGTTGTTTTCTTTCTTTCTCTTTTTCTTGATGATTTGAGTTATATTGTATCAAATTGAAATAAAGTTATAAGAGATGGGGATTGGATCTTGGTTAAATAATAGTACTCTAAATACCTGACAACAAGGGTGTGACTTTATATTTGTGAGAAGTTGATTGTGCCTGTGAGAAATCAGAAATGATGATGTGGGCTATAAAATTATAAGAGGTGCTGATTGTGTATGATAGGAGATTCTATTTTATGACTCAATGGCTGAAGGTGGAGTGTTGGAATTTCCAACCACAAAAGCAAGGGTTTTCGTCATGAAACCCTCGAGTTGTTTGATATTTTTTGGTAAACTCCAACCACCCCACCAAATCGAATAGATAAATTTTTTAGTTAGAAGGATAAGTTAAATATTATATTCTCTTTGATGTACATATTTAAGTTATATTCATCAACTTGTTGCACAATGTTAGTGCCAAGTAGTAGCAAAAGTTCATTCACAATAAGATTATGGCTAGAGACTGAGAATTACAATCATTGTGGGATTAAAGCACAGTTGAAGATGTTGGGAAATGATTGTAGCTATGGTCATCATTTCTTTGGCCATAAAAACTGGCAAGTATCTATCATGAATATTGTAAGATACATGTATTTCCTAAATTTATTAAGTTTCTTGCAATCAAAAAACTTATTGCAGCATTATTTCGCTTCAAAAATTCTTGCAAGTTTTTTGGATAAGTTGATCCGAAGTTTCCCGATTATGCAAAAATGTTGATTAAGCTTCTTCAAGAAAAGAATGAGTAGTTAGCTTTTGCACCATCTATATCGATATACTAGGTAAGCAGAAGTTGATGATACACAAAATCGAAATGGAAATTAAGACATAAGTTAGAGATTACGAAGTATAGGATAGACATTTTCTGTCGTGATATATATATATATATATTGGTATATTAGTTGCACACCTTATACTTTGAGTTCTAATGACAATAAGTGCATGTCTATTTAAATTTTTTTGAAGTCGAATGGTCAATAGGTGCACATCACCTCACATTTATCATTATTGAAGTATATACAATATTTTACATCTTACAATATCATCATAAATGCTCAAATGGTCAACAATATCATATGTCTCGATATTGTGCCTTTCGATTTTTACTTTTTTAGAGAATACTAGTAATTCATATTCTTCCTAAACTCTATTTGGACCTTTTCTGAACTTGGCATTTATATATACCTCTTGAAGTTGCTTCTCAATTGCATAGTGCCTAATAAACTTCTTCAAAGATGTAGTAGCATCTACATAGCCATAAGAAATGCGTTCATACTCTCGCTAGTCACTACATTAGGTCGTGGACATTTTGGTCCAAAACGTACCTTTCACATATGCAAATACACATTGATACCACTGCTCATATAACTTACTCAACTAAGCACTATCCGTTAAACCATTAATCTGAATGATGTTGTGCCACATTTGTTCAAATTCTTTATAACTCAAAGAGTTAGGGCTGGGCAGCAGGGCATTGCCCTTCACCACATTGCCACATCTCTTATGACATCAGTCTGATTGAGGCAGGGGGCATGCGGGTAGATGCCCATTCGCAACTAGGAGCTAGGCGAGGCCCAAGCTGGGCGCATGCCCGCTTGGGGATTATCTAGTTAACTCAGCCTAGCCTATATACATATATAATTTTCTTTAATAAAGGTGTCTTTTGAACTCTCCAAAATGACATTGTTTCTTATTAGGTTTTCTTTAAAAAAATCAAAACCCTCTGTAGGGTCTCTCTCTCTCTCTCTCTCTCTCTCTCTCTCTCTCTCTCTCTCTCTCTCTCTCTCTCTCTCTCTCTCTCTCTCTCTCTCTCTCGGTGAACCCCTGTTGTTTATCAATGTCTCTCTCTTTACAAGAGTTTGGTTATGGATGATTTTGAGTTTTTTATTTTTTTATTTTTTGTCAATTGGTTTTGTGCGGTAGTTTTTGCAGTGATTTGGGATGAGTTGTTGGCTTCTAGTCTTTGGTAGCGGTGAACGGCTGTGGGGGCTTATCGGTCCCTCCGCATACGGACAAGGCCCCTCTACTCACTAGGGGGATAGGACCAAGGTGGCCACCGTTCGAAGGTTGCTGGTAGCACTTCTAATTGTGAATAAGATTAAACTTGTAAGGTGATTTGCATAAAATGTTCCCTAAACAGAATCTATACTTGACAGTTAGAAAAACTCTTACAATTGCTGCTTGCATTGCCCTGCCTTGGTTGGTTATAATTGCACTGGGAGCCTATCTTGAATTGCACCTCAACCACACATATGTATCTTCATCCTCGTTTGATATGAGGCCATATCCAAAGTGTATCAACTGGCCATGGTGGTTGACTCCCACAAAAGGGATGCATGGTATTTTATATTTATTCATCAAATATGTAGTACCAAACATTAAAACATCCCCAAATGACTCATGTATTGGTCTACTTCAGGCATCCGCTCAAAATATATTTCTTACCTTCGAGTGTTCGTCTAGATCCATCATGTAGAAAAAACTATTATTTTTTCCTTCTTATTGTACCAAATGGTTGTGAAATAGTTCTACATCTCATTCTCCAAGTAAGTCATTCCAAATTTTGTTGATATGATTTCTGCATTGTTTCTCTGTAAAAGTAAAATTCTCATGTCCACCCAATTCAACAATTATGGCATTGTTTTTTTAGCAGGACAAATTTTGGTTTTGTTCATCATTTAAATTCCTAATTTTTCGACCAACTTGATAATTTTGTATGACAAGCAATATATCTTGCCTTATTCAGGCTCACGACATGATTATGTTTGAGGACAACAGTGGGTAACTAATACCTTCCCCTGACTGTTTTCTTTGCATTAAGCTTAGCCTTGCCATCTATCCCCCTACCGGTTTTGGTTGTTAATTTTCAATGACTTTGTTCTTGGTTTGTGATGGCAACTGCATGTTATGGTGAGGTGTTTCACCTCCCCATGTTCCCTAACATTTGATTTTTTTCCACACTCCAAAGCCCTCTTGTTTGACATACTTTATAAATATTCAATAACATCCTTTTGAGTCCTAAATATCATATCAACTTTCAATTCTCTAACCTTTCGATTGCGCTACACTGAGATATAGCTTGCTCTTATTGGTCTATATTAACCCAAACATAAAATAGTCCATGATATAGTTAAAATCCATAATGGAATCTCACAACAATTTAAGGAAACAATGTCTTCAAAATTATGATAATTAACATCTAACCTTGTAGAGTGTCAAAAGGTCCACTACTGTGTTATTCCTCGAAAACTATCAATTGATTCGGTTTCATCTTGATTATAGCTACGAGATAACCAAAAATAGAAAACATAAGTTAAATCTCACACTGTTATAACTTATAAACTGAAAAAATTGATTTATAAGTTCTGTACAAGCAACATGGGGTGATATAAACATTTTTTATAGTTTTAAACAATTTGGAATATACAATTTGGACGTGGCACCCAAAACCAACGTTATACAAAACCGATGTGCCTCCCCCCCCCCCCCTTAAAAAAAACTAAAACACTCTATGCAAATAGTTCTATGTAACTAAAATTATTTTGGACACTAGTTTTATACATATGGTTTCATACACATAACACTAAAGGACTCAAAAAAATAAAACACACTGCAGGGCACAAAGCACATGAACACAAATATATGGCCATAACAAAACTAAATGCAGGGCCTAAGCACAACAAGGACAACATTCATGTGTATATGCAGGGAAAACACTCTCATACACAGGAACATTCACAGATAGAGAGAGTGTTTTAGACAGAGTCTCGTGTATACTATCAGTGATTGGTATACACAAGACTAAGGGTGGGTTTGGATGTTGAGAAGTGTTGAGGAGTGTTGTGAATAGTAATAAAAAGTAGGTAAAAAGTAATGAATAATAGTAAAAGTAAGTAAAAAATAATAATAAAATAATGAATAGTAATGAATAAGGGTTCCAACATTGGGGACTGAAACTACTGACAACAATGTCAAGGATGACGCTGGCATGGACTACAAACAATAAGACAACAAATACTATGTGGAAAGGACAGGGAAGTAGAAAAGAAGTGACATACTGGCTAATGAAAGAGGACGACGAAGCTTAAGGAATGGGATCCCATTTGTTGGGACTAAATGGAACAAGCTCAAGAAAGAACAAGACGGGTTGGGGTTAAGGTAACTGAAGTGGAAAAGGAACATAGCGACTTCATCCAAATGAGATTAAAAAGAAAAAAGGACATGGCACCGTCCTACGTCAGTTTGTGTGGGAGAGAATGTGAACGCATAAAAAAGAGGTGTCTCTTCCCTTCATAGGATGGCAACGAGTCACTATTATTTTATTATTTTATTATTTTGTATTACTATTTTCTACTATTTAATATTTTATTAACTTTTTTTTTACTACTTTTTCATTACTATTTACAAAATATTTGAGATCACCCCACTACTTGATATAACTTCAATTAAGAAGATAACAGAAAATTGAAGAAGACAAAGGGAATACTTCTGTTATTATTCTATTTGCAGGAATACATCGACTTGCCTTTCTATTTATACAACTGAGTTTAATTAACTGACAATAAAAAGACTAAAACTGAATTAACTAAACAAAAGTAACTAAAGTATTTAGCAAGGACTAAGAAGTAAAATCAACTTGACATTATTTATAATAGTCCCCCTTAAGATGAATGATATATGTTGTGAACATTCATCTTGCATAACAAAGAATGAAAAACATTGGAACCGAGAGGCTTGGTTAACAAATCAGCAAGTTGATGAGAAGATGAGACATGCAATGTTCTGAGTAGACCAGCTTGTATTTTCTCTCTAATGAGGTGACAATCTAATTCAATATCTTTTGTTCTCTCATAATAAACAGGATTGACTGTAATATGAAGTGCAGCTTGGTTGTCACAAAATAACAATGAAGGTTTAGAATGAGGCTGATGAAAATCAGTGAGTAATGACCTTAACCAAGTTAATTCACAAACTACATATGCCATGGATATGTAGCCAGCCTCTATAGAAGACCTAGAGATAGTGATTTGCTTCTTGGATTTCCAAGAAATTAATGAATCACCAAGGAAAAAACAATAGCTAGAGATAGACCTTTTTATATCAGGACAACATGCCCAATCGGAATCAGCAACTGCTTTCAAATGAACTCTAGATGAAGCTAAAAGGAAAATGCCTTGACCTGGTGCCATCTTGATATATCTAACTATTTTGAGAGCTGCTTGCATATGAGGAACACCAGGTGATTCTAAAAACTAACTCAAATAATGAACTGAGTAGGTAATGCTGGCCTGGTATGAGTAAGATACAATAACTTGCCTATAAGCTTTCTGCAGGTAGTCGTGTCTTCAAGAATTTTCCATCAGACTTTCTGCAATGAGAATCATAGGACAATTCACTGGCTTAGAAGCCCATGAACCAACATCAGCTATCAATTATAGTGCATATTTTCTTTGGCATATAGAAATGCCATTTTTGGATCAAGCTATTTCCATTCCTAGGAAATACTTAACATAACTTAAATCCTTTAACTAGAAAGTACTCAAAGATTGCTTGATATGTTGAACAACAGAGAGATCACTACTAGCCAAAAGAATGTCATCCACATACACCAAAAGAGTCACAAAATAATCAATTGTTTTCTTTGTAAGCAATGAATAGTCAGATTTAAATTGGACAAAACCCAATTCAACAAAGGTAGTAGTGAACTTTGAGTTCCACCGCCTAGAGGCATGTTTTAATCTATATAAGGATTTCTGCAGCTTGCAAACTCGAGTGTCTCCCTTTCTAATATACCCAGGTGGAGGTCTCATGTAAACTGTTTCATCCAAATCACCACAAAGAAATGCATTATTCACATCCAAATGCACTAGATGCCAACTATGAATTGTTACTAGGGATAATAAACACCTCATTGTCACCATTTTTGCAACTGGGAAAAAAGTTTCTAAGCAGTCAAGCCCTTCCCTTGGAGTATAACCTTTGCCAACTAGTCTTGTCTTATATCTCTTAATTGAGTCATCAGCATTAAACTTAGTTTTATATACCTACTTACAACAGATAGGATTTTTATTGATTCAGTGAGAGTCCAGGTATCATTTGATTCTAAGGCAGTTAATTCAATGAACATAGCATCTCTCCAATGAGAATATTTAACAGCTTAGTGGTAGAATTCAAGTTCTTTTTTAGATGAAATAGAGATGCTAAAGTGAAAAGGAGACAAATGTTCATATGATAAAAATTAAGAAATGTTGTATCAGAGGAGCCAAAAAGATGATGTGGTAGAGGTAGAAGCTGCTGAAGAGGCTAAATTGCAATGATAACTTTGCAAATAGTCATGAGCTTTATGCTATCTAGTAGACCTTCTAAGATGAGGGAAATGATTTATATTTTGTAATGGAGGAATATCTAGAATTTGGTTTGAAGAAGGTGAGGATGTTGGTGTAGATATAATAGAACCCGAGACTAAATTGGAATTATTAGACAAGTCATTTGAAATGTTTGATGATTGTGATATATGGTCTGAAATGGGATTAGGTAATACCAACTCAGATGGTATGCAAGTCTGCTGGGAAGAATCTATAATCTGAAAAAGAAATATATGCTCATGAAAGATTGTATCTTAGGAAACAAATAAATTGTGAGATGTCAAATCATACAACTTGTATCCTTTTGTTCCAAAAGGATAACCAACAAATGCACACTTTCTATCTCTAGGAGAAAATTTTGACCTATTATTACTTAAGGTAGAAGCATAACATAAGCAATCATACACTTTAAAATGATTATAAGAAGGAGAATCACCATAAAGAATCTGTTGTGGTGATTTATTTTCAAGAATATGGGATGGTCTATGATTAACGATGTGAGTTGCTGTTAAAACACATTCTACCAAAAATTTAAAGGAACATTTGATTGAAATTTTAAAACTCTTGCCACATTCAAAAGATGTTAATGTTTTTGCTCTCAACTATTGAATTTTGTTGAGGAGTCTCAACACAAGAAGTTTGGTGTATAATTCTTTTGGAGTGAAAAAAAAAAATCTCTCATTTGAAATTCTAAACCATTATCTGTTCTTATGCATTTTATTTTCTATTGAAATTGTGTATGAACCAAATTGTAAAATGCTATAAGAATATGTTTAACTTCAAATTTAGATTTCATTAATTAAACTTAAGTTGATTTAGAATGATCATCAACAATTGTCAGGAAAAACTTGAAACCATCATGAGTAGGTATTGAAAAAGAACCCCATATATCACAATGAATTAAATGGAAATTTGAACTAGGCTTATAAGAGTGAACTGGAAATGATAATCGCTTTTGTTTTGCGAATTGACAGATTGTACAATGATGTTCGTGTACAGAATTATGGAAAGTGAAATTTGGTATTGACTTGGAAAGGAACAACAACCTTGAAGATGAGGGATGACCTAGTCTATTGTGCCACAAATGATAAGCAGAATTATTTATGGAATTTACACTAGACGAAAATATGGAAGCAGTTTTATTGACTGATGGTTGTTGCAAAAATTAAAGACTAGCTGCCTTTCTACCCTTCCCAATCATCTTCCATGGGGTAAGGCCCTGTATATAGAAAATCTCAAGTAAAAAAATGAAACAATAGTTCTGATTAGATGTAAGTTTAGTTACTAAAAGAAGATTATATGCAAAACTAGGAACACATAAAACATCTTTCAAAACTAAACCTTTTGATAAATTAATAGTACCAAGATGTGTTACTGTAACATTTTCCCCATTTAGTAATTTGACAAATATATTAAGAACTCGAGTGATTGTAATGAAAAAATTTATAGAATGAACAATATGGTCTGTAGCACCTGTATCTATGATCCAAGTGCTAGAGAATGATGTTGGATTCTCATTTTTCATGGATGGAAAGGTTGAATGACAAACTGTTTTACCCGAGAAATAAGGCAGATTGGATGTTGATAGTACATTAGTTGCCTGATGAGTGTTTTTGGGTAATTCAGTTGGTTGTGGTTGAATTAATGCCATAGTTGCCGATACTCTTCTTGAGAGAAAGACATGCAATTTTGATCAAAATGTGTACTTGAGGCTTAGACCATAACTTGGTTTCCTGAAGAAACATTCCCTTTTTGTTTGTAACTTGGAGGATATTCATGTAATGTGTAACACTTGTCCACTGTGTGATTGGTCATTCCACAGTGAGTGCACAACATCTTTTCTTTTTTTGTACTGTTGCTTTCCAGTGTTAACCTTTGAACCTTCAACTCTTTTGTTCATGAAGGCTACATTAGATTCAAACCCTACTCTTCCCATGGAGCCAACTTTTCTTTGTTTCTCTTCTTGAATGATTAAAGAGAAAACATTAGTAATTGATGGTAAGGGTTCCAATAGTAAAATCTGACCCTTAACATGAACAAATTCTTCATTTAACCCCATAAGAAACATAATTACATGTTGGCGTTGTTGATATTCTACAAACAAACGAGCGGCCCCACAAGTACAGGTTTTAGATGCCGCACATGTACAACTAGGCATCTGATTATAGTTCATGAGTTCATCCCATAAGCAATTGAACTTTCGAGAATAAACACTCACCAAGGTTTGATCTTGAAACAAAAAGAAAGATGTTTTTGCAATTGGAAAATCCGTGGTCCATTGCCTTGAGAGAATTTATGCTTCAACTCATCCCACATATCCTTAGTAGTTTTCGCATATACAATAGTTTCCCCAAAATCCCTGAACGCGGAATTAAGAATCCATGATAAAACCATGCTATTACATCTATCCCATTTAGCGTACGACGAATCTATTTCAACTGGCTGATGAATCGCACCATTGATGAAACGGATTTTGTTCTTGGCCTTCAAAGCCATTTCCATTGATCGACACCAACTGTTGTAATTGTCTCCTGTGAGAAAATTGGGGACCAAAATCGAACCGGGACAATCTCCGTTTTGGAGTGGTACGAAACAGAGGAGGAAGTAGCCATGCTTGAAGCGGAAAATCAAATCTTGTATTGATTTCGAAGCAAAACCCTAGGCTTACTTCTCTGATACCATGATATAACTTCAATCAAGAAGACAAAATAGATTGAAGGAGACAAATGGAATACTCCTGTTATTATTCTACTTGCAGGAATAAATCGACTTACCCTTCTATTTATACAACTGAGTTTAACTAACTGATAGTAAAAAGACTAAAACATAATCAACTAAACAAAAGCAACTAAAGTATTTAGGAAGGACTAAAAAGTAAAATCAACTTGACATTATTTACAATACTACTCTTTTTAAAATTCCATTTCTCAATTTTGTGGTTTAGAATTGTTTAATTATTTTTTCTAACATGACATCTTGCCTAACCATTTCATACGAAAATCAATTGTGATGGGAATAGAATTTAACTTTCATGTGTCCAAGAATCCTACTAAAAATTCCGACAAAATGACTAGTTTGTTAAACAAGCCTATTCACCCTCTTGTACGGAGACATATTATCATTAAAAAAAGAAATAATTGTAAAATGTAAAATAAAACAATTTTAAGCTATTTAAGTCAACATATCTACTTTTTTAAAAGATTGGATAAAACTTATACGATTGAGTAATTTAACACAAATAGCATAAAATTGATGAAATATTAAAATATATATATTCTTAAAAATAGATCATATGTAATAAAATATTTATATAGCAAAATTTGATTTACAAAATAAATTTTAATAGTAAAATTCTATAAATTAAATTTTATTATTTAAAGACACATAAATTTTAAAATAGAATAACACAATAGCGGAGGCAGTGATCTTAAGTAAGGTGCCGTTTGGTTAGTAAGTTGAGATGAGATAAGTTGATATGAAAGTTAAAAGTTGAATAAAATATTGTTAGAATATTATTTTTAAATATTATGATTGTTTTGAGAATTGAAAAAGTTGAATTGTTTATTATATTTTGTGCGAAAATTTAAAAAAATTATAACAATAAGATGAGATAAAATGAAATGAGATGAAATAAAACACTTTCACTATCTAAACGTAAATGTGATTCAGTTGGTATATTTTTTAGGAGGAAGGGAATATTAATGAATTTTGTGGTCTTTCTCCTTTTTCTTTTGGTAAACGGTAGAGTTTTTGACTAGTCTTCGACAAGTTAAATATAGGATACGAGGGAGCGAATGAATCTGTCTTTAATTTGAAGGACAACAAGAATGCATGAGAACCAAACATATGCACGGCTACTTTATGAATTTTCACCAAACATATGCACTACTACTGGAAAAGGCTCTCTGTCAACAGCCCAAACTGGAGAGCCCAGGCCAATCTACACACTACACGCCACCTTACTTACCTTACTTGGGAGAGAACAAATTTCATGTATGTATGTGATTATTTCAGTTACTTAGAGATGATCTAAGTTGATAAACACTGCGTAAGATAGACATCACATGAAGGTGATATCTTATAATTTTGATCTAATCCAACAAAAAAACCTCTATATATACCAGGTAACCCAAAAGACAATCTAGATCTGAATTTTTGATTACTTGAGTGGAATATTTACTGACTTAAACATTGGAGAGTTTTCAGGCGTATCACGTCGGCATTGTTTACATCATGCAGGTGAACGGTTACATTCAAGGTAGTGGGACACGTCCTTAACAATGGCACCATCTGTGGGATCTAATATCAAAGTGGTTCTCACATGGCGACTGTAACCTGTTCCTTAGCAAACTGAGAGATGGAAATGTTACCAACAACTATGGAAACATGTCTAGCAATGATTGGAGAAGGCGTTAGAGGCCATGGAGACTCTGAAAAAGGAAAACAAAGACTTAAGGTGAAAGAATGCAGAATCTAACGATACCACTGTACCCAGTCACAGTGAGCAAGGTGAAGGTGAAGCGTAGTACAATGGGGAGTCAAGCCTAGGAATGGTGTAGTAGAGAAAGATACATGACGAACTGAGAAGTCTGGCGAGAAAGTATGAAGAAATGGTGAAAAAGATGGAAGGATCTTCCTCAGTAGAATGCCTGCTAAACCAAACTGATTTGCCATATATTAAGCAAATCATGGCCATGTAGCTCTCGCCAAAGTTCAAGGTACCCCAAATAGACATGTATGATGGGTCCAAAGATCCAGTGGACCATCTAAAGAACTTAAAGGCCCATATCACACTATATGGTTTTCCAGGGGAGATTATCTGTCGAGCTTTTCCTTTGATCCTAAAAGAGACTGCAAGAGGGTGGTTCAAGACCCTCAAGCCAAGGTCAATAAACAGCTTCGAAGAGTTGGCTAAGCAGTTTCTCACCTAGTTTATGCCCAGCAGGGGGCGATGGCGCCTAGCCACCTATCTACTAAAGGTCAAACAGAAGGAAGATGAGAACCTGAAGACCTACCTTACCCATTTCCACAAGAAAAGGTTAACAACGGATGACCAGGACAAGAAGATCACCCTCGTCGCCCTCAGAGTGACCACCCTCATGGTGGAACTAGCCAGAAAGAACCCCTCCACCCTTAAGGAATTCATGGGTAGGGCATATGACTTCGTTAATGTTGAAAATAGACTCCAGTCCTGAGGCGCCAAGAGTCTAGATGTGGTACCCAAAGAAGTAACAGTCCTGACTGGCAGCGCTAGCATCAGGTTGACATCCACTAAGACAGTAGGGACAGGGCGCTTCCAAAAGGCGACAAGAACAGAGCGTCCATAGGAGAAATTCGAACAATAGTAAGGGGCTTTGCTAGAGGCTGCATGTCCACGTCCAGCCTAAAGGCTCATGCACGAAGGGCAAGGTATGAGGAAATATATGTGACAGATAGGGCCCCTGAGCATAAAAAATGTAATGCCAGGTGTAGATATTAATTCGGGAGGAAGACCATGAAGGGATGTTGTATTCGCACGATAACGCGTTGGTGGTCACTCTAGTAATAGCTAATCATACGACCAAACGGGTATTAATTGACAAAGGAAGCTTGGCGGATATACTATTTTGGGAGGCTTTTACCATGATGGGTATAAATGACAATAAGTTAAGACCCTCCCCAATGCCACTAAAGGGCTCTATCGAAGATACAAGACAGCCCGTCGGCTCCATTACCCTCCTGGGACTGGTACACAGATAGCCACCACCATGACCGATTCTCTAGTGGTGAAAGCTCCATCCTACTACAATGCTATATTGGGGAGGCCAACGCTTAATCATATTAAGGCAGTAACATCCACATACCATCTCAAGATGAAATTTTCAACCAATGGCCAGGTAGGGAAGTCACGGGATGAACAAGGTTTAGCACGATAATGTTATGTACAAGAGTTGAAAAACAACCAAAGCGAAGTCTGGGTCGTTACAAAAAAAAGTGAAGCATCGACACCACCATTGCTGCCACTTCTGGCGGTGACTTTAGAAAAAGGCGTGGAAGTCAAGGATGAACATAACCTACAACAGGCTGAAGCCAACGAAACATTGGAGTTAGTAACGCTATACCCAGATTGCCCCGAAACTACCACTCGCATCAGGACCTAAGTCCCTCTAAAGGACAGAGAAGCTCTAAGACAGTTGTTAATAGAGCACAGGGATGTGTTCACGTGGAGTCATGAGGAAATGCCCTGTATAGACAACAATATCATCGAGCATTACTTATGCGTGGATCCCACACACAAGACAGTGAGCTAGAAAAGAAGGTCATTCAAAGTGAAAAGTATGCTGCCATTAACAAAGAAGTAAAGCGTCTACTCCTCGCTGGGTTCATCAAGGAAGCCCATTATCCGAAATGGTTATCCAATGTTGTCTTAGTAAAAAAGGCAAATGAGAAATAGAGAATGTGTTTGGACTTCACAGACTTGAATAAGGCTTGCCCAAAGGACAATTTTCCTTTACCATGCATTGATGTCATTGTGGACGCAATAGTAGGACACTGGATGCTGAGTTTCATGGACGCCTATTCAGGCTACAACTAGATCTTCCCATGGGGCCCCATTTTCCCGTTGTCTTGGGTTGTCACTCAACTTTTCTTCAAGACCAGTTCCACTACCTTAAAATTCCTGGGCCTTACTCTTTTGTTGAAGTACTGCTCAGCCTTAACCTTTTCGTGCGCCATTTCGGCATTCGCTATCTCCCTTTCCTCTTCCAACAAGTTGAGGTAATCCTCCATCTTTTTATCGTTTTGGGGTGCCAAGAAGTAGCGCGTTCGGTAATTTGGGAGCCTTATTTCAACTAGGGAGATCACTTCGCACCCGTACGCTAGTGTGAATGGTGATTCCCCTATTGGAGTCTTTACCGATTTTCTGTATGCCTAAAGTACCACTGGCATCACGTCTGCCCATTCTCTTTTTTTTTTCTCTGCAACCCTTTTCTTATGGATTGAGAGTATTGACTTATTTTTCTCTTCCACTTGTTCGTTCGCTTGTGGGTGTCCGGGCGAGGAGTACTTCACCTTAATTTTTAGCTCCACACACCATTCCCTACAATGGTCTAAAGAAATTCTATCAGTAGAAATTACATTTATTTCATGTTGTCATTGTTGCATTTACATTTATATTCACATTTACATCTGTTTACTACTACTTAAACCATGTCATGTTTTGTTTCATTGATTGTCTTCTGGTAAAACTAAGTATACCCAAGGCGAGTATTTATGCAAAACTTGGCATGCACGGAATGAAAAGGGGCACGGAGGTCATTAGACCACACCGCCCTTAAACACTTATAATAAGTCTTAGCAGCTTGCGGTGCCATAAAAAGGGGCACGAAGATCATTAGACTATACCGCTCTTAAATACTTATGACAAGTCTTAGTAGCTTGCAGTGTCATGTAAAGGGGCATGGAGGTCATTAGACCACCTCGCCCTTAAACACCTATGACAAGCATTAGTAGCTTGCGGTGCTATGATAAGGAAGGTAGAGGTCATTAGACCACGCCACCTTTAAACACCTATGACAAGTCCTAGCACCTTACAGTGCTAGGAAAAGGGATGCAAAAGTCATTTAGATCACGCCACCCTTAAAAACATAGGTAGCGCAATTAATAATAATAATAATAATAATAAAGGCCAATGACATATGCAGCTCAAGTAAAACAGAAAACCAACAAACGTTCACCATCATAGGCTTTAAAGTAAACCAAAAGTTATTATTACAAGAGTTTGTAAGAAAAATTACAAGAGATACAAAAGGAAGGAATTAAGAAGTTAGGGGGCATCATTTCCGACAGGCAATGGCAGTGAAGGGATGCCTACAAAAGCATCGGGCATCTCATCCTACCCAAAGATGTCAACTCGACGGTGGGTAGTTGCCTCAAGAAAGAATAAACCTTGGTTCAGAGTCGCGAGATCAGAAGTAGGATCGGTCAAAAGATGGGACTTGAGACTCAGGATGCCAACGCTATAGCCATAGGCAAAGACGCGATCCTTAGCTAGTGGTAGGGGCAGAAGTTAACTGGCCACGCAGGTGTGCAATTTCTGCCCTAGCAACAGCTAGCTCATTCTTCTTTTCGGTTAGCTATTGGTCCTTGGCAAGGAAGGCCACGTTTAACTTCCTAAGCTCCTTATCTGAGCCTTACGGTTATCCTTATACTGCTGACGGTGTTGCTTAAGCTCTACGAAGGCCCCCTGCGCCTTATAAAGATCAAGGGCGGTAAGGCTAGTCTTCTCCATAGCGACTACCAACTCTTGTGCCAACCCTCGACTACGTTCCTGCAAATGAGTCAGTTCCTCGCAAGTCGAGTCTAACTCCCTGGTGCGAGTGAGAAGGTCAGCATTAAGGCTGGCCAGTTTGGACTCAAAGCCCTTTTGAGCATCAAAAAACTGGGACCTAACATAATCCCTTTATGATTGAAGAAGCCTTGAGGCGAAGTCATCCCTCGCCTTCGCCTCTTAGGCACAGCGTACAACATCATGAATCTCAAGGACTTCATTCTCAAGAATCTCCAAGTCGCCGTGCAAGGAATGAGAGTAGCCCTCTGACTGCTCCAACATTACCTCTAACTCCCTTTTCTTCTCAATCAGCACCTCCAACTCTGTCCTATCCACCTACCATTTCTTGAAGGCAAGTTTGGCAACATAACATAGCCTTTGTCATTCTTGGATTTCTTCTTCCAGGCGAGCCCAGTTCGCCATAATCCATACTGCCAGGTCATTAATTCCTACAAAAACAACAGAACACTCGAATTAAAGCTGTAAATAAGCATACAAAGAAAAAGAACAAGCCCCATGACGATAGTATCTCAGAAAGCCAGTCCTTTAGGCAGCTGGCCATATGGCGGTGGCCTCAGCTTGGGCGTTGGCAGAAGAGGAGGAAGCACTGCCACTAACCTCTCTGCTAAAGATCTTCTCGGGGCCAGGAACACCCCTTGGCAGAGAAATTCTGTCACTCCTTTTGGAGATCATCTGAGGCCTGTAGAAGGGAGAGAGGCACTGACATAGTCCAAGTCAACTTCAATTAGGCGGGTGTCTTCTCCCATTGAACCACCCAAGCCCTCGATAAGGAAGGACTCAATGTCTCCACCAAAAGATGGGGTGAAGAGGGCAGGAATGGAAAGGCAGTCACCGCTGATATTCAACGAAGGAGTAGTGCCCCTAGAAACAGTGGCTGGCGGGTCTCTAAGAGGGGGTCACTGACCTCTACTTCTTTACAAACTTCCTCATGGAGGGGAGCATGCCTCTAATCACGCTGCCAAGGTTTTCATTCCCGTCACCCAAACATTATGTGTGGGTGGGAGCCGTGTTTGCCCCACCAACTGAGGAGGCAATTATTGGTTCCCCATGCACACTCCCAGTTGGGGAAGGCGCAAGACCTTCTGCCACAAGTGGGTGAACTCCTTCGCCCATCATAGGATCCAGGTTGAGGGCAGTGGCAACCTCGACGTCTAGCTCACCTTCACCCACCAAGTCCTCAAAAATAGGAAACTCAAACATGAGATTGGACGCCAATGTGCACGCATGTTAGGGAATCTAGAGTTGAAAGGTGGCAGCTAGATCGAAGAGGATTAAGCTAACCAGACCCTCAGCATCTCCTAGGCCAGGGGAATGCGATCACATGGGGGAGTCCCAAGCACACAGAACAAATCAGTGATTGGCATGGTGGATGTTTGGACATGGTCGCCCTCTGAGGGAGTCAGAATCCTTTTTTGTTTTGGGGCAAGGGGAGAGGTGTCCTCAACGCGAGCCCTCTTCCTTTGTTTCTTTTCTTCATTTTCTTTCTTCTCTCTCTCTTTTGCTATCTTACTTTTCTTCTTCTTCTTTTCCTTGTCCTCATTCTTCTAGGTCCCCATCTTCTTTTCTTTCCTCTCTTCTCGGCTTGGCTGTCCTTCTTATCTTTTTTGGGGATTTCTCTAGCGAAGAGGGGGGAACTGTAGTCAAAATCAAGAACGAATGTCCTTGAACATGGGAACAATTGAGGGACATCAGGAAGCAATCAATGTGGGTGGGAGTCAGCAAGAACTTAATTCAAAGATGGTCGGGGTGAGCCTCTGCCCAAGAACAAATAGTTTCAATTCAGGCCATCTCTCAAATTGACAATGGTTCCATGCTCGCCCACAAACCCTTTTCATCAGGAAGAACACCCCAATTAGCCTTAACTGGAAAATCTTGTTGGGGGGTTTCGAGGGCGGGAAACTCCCAACCCTTGCCAATGATAAAGAAAAGTTTACTTGTCCAATTTTTAGCATTGGAATACCAAGTTTTGAACCAAGCCGAGGTTTGCCCTTTATCCTTCTTGCAGAAGCTAATGACATTGCCCTTGGTGTCTAGCCTCAAGTTGTAAAAGGACAGAAACTCTCGAGCAGTCAAATCAGGGTAAAGATCCCCAAGGGGGTCCAAGACCATATGAAATACTATGTAGGCGCATAGATAGGCCCTTAATGCGAAGGGATGGAGCTCGGCAGGAGCCGAGCTAAGCAGGTCCAAGATGTTGCAAAGAGGGTGACAGAAGGGAAGCCTTAAACCATAAGCCTACAGAGGCACGGTCAGGGTGATCCTGCCTGAGAAACCCTTGTCGTTGAGATACTCATGTGGGGGAACGTCCAACACTACCGTCTCAAGGATGCGATACTTTTCCCGAATCGCTGCTAAATCCCTTTGTCTGAGGGCTGAGCACCACCTATATCCCTTGAAAGTAGGGATGTTCAAAGCGTGTGACAATTGTGTAGAACTGCCACCGTGTTCCACCATGGAAAATGGAAGTGGAGAGTAGTAAGTAAACGAAGAAGAAGGAATAAGCAAGGGAAAGGAAATGGGGTTAGAGAGAAAGCACAAAGAAGAAAGGCAAAAAAAAAGTGTAATGAATGAGGGAAGAGTAAAGATGCTTGAGAGAAATATATTTAAAAGGGGCGAATACGAAATGCCAACCATCATAGGCATCATGGCATGACAAGGAATCGGAATGGTAATCATTACACGTAAACCTGTAACTGTTGCCACGTCAGCAATAAGTTATGAATGCCATTGATTCTTGAAAATGGGAAGCGGCACGAAAAAGAAAGGTGACGGGACAACAGAGTAACTATTAGTTTGCATACGAGCTCGAAGGTGCTTAAAGGGGGCTTGAAATGTAAAAGCCCATAATAGGGTCCACGTGAGAGAGAGAGAGAGAGAGAGAGAGAGAGAGAGAGAGAGAGAGAGAGAGAGAGAGAGAGAGAGAGAGAGAAATATGTAAGATTTTACAACATAAATTCCTTACGCTTTGAAGTGAAGGGAATTAGCGGGGTAGCTAGAGGCCCATTTGGTGCTTCCATCCCAATGGAAAAGGCTCTTTGTCAACTAACCCAAACTGGGAGAGAACGAATTTCATGCATGTACGTGATTCAGTTACTTAAAGATGATCTAAGTTGATAAACATGGTGCAAGATAGACATCACATGAAGGTAATCTCTTATAATACTGATATAATCCAACAAGAAACCTCTATATATACCAGGTAATCCTGAAAACAATCTAGATCTGAATTCTTAATTACTTGAGTGAAATATTTACTGACTTCAGCAACGGAGTGTTTCCAAGTATATCACGCCGGTGTTGTTTTACATCATGCAGGTGAACGGTTACATTCAAGGTGGTGAGACACGTCCTTAACAACTACTTTATGAATTTTCCTTATCATCACATATAGGGTTATGTTATCTAGCTGAGGTCCATAACAATTTGAGGATCCAATTTATCTATCCAGATTGGATTCAAGTCCTGGGTTCGTGGAGTTTAGTTTATTTCTATAATAATCCAATTTGATGATCTGACTTGATAATGATTCTTCATGATTTTTTATTTTTGGTAGAGTTTCAATAAGGCTTGGACCATGAAGTGCAGGCTTGGGCCAATAATTCCAAATTGAAATTCGCTCGAGAATCATGAAACAAAAAGTTCACTCAAGCAAAATTTGGGCAGAGAGTTCACTCGACACTCGCTTCTAGCGAATAACGTAATAATTGAAGAATTAGAGCTTCTATTGTATATCTCTATATATATGTTTATTATTAACAGTATAACCATTCTAAGCATTGGAATTTCGCCTCACAATGTATTTTGAAATTTCTCAAGAGAATAAAATCTTCTACAGTTAGAGTTGTAATCGAGTCGATTTTTGACTTGCCAAGTTCAGCTGGACTCAAAATACTCAAACTCGAGTTTGAGATTTTTTTTTTTGTTCAAACTCGACTTGATAAACTAAACTCTCAACTAGAGCTCGAGCTTGAGTTCGCCCCACAAACGAGTTCGAGTCGAGCCGAGCCTGAGCTCGAGCTCGAATAATTTATTTTTTTTATTTTTTGAATAATATTTAATAATTAATAAATTAAAAAATAAAATATCTAATATTGAATTTATACAACTAATAAGTAGAACATCTATTGAATTATAAAATTTTAAAAAATTTATAAATAATTAATATCTAACTAATTGATATTTATCCAAAATAACAATATATTATATGCCTATATATATTATTAATACATACATTTAATATGATAGCATATATTTATTTCATATATGGTTCCCATATACTAATATATGAAATTATTAAATTCTACTGACTAATTATTGTACAAATTATAAAGCATATTTATGAAGTATATTCACTATATAGACATAAGTAATTAGATTACATATTATATATTTAATTATAAAAGTTGTATGCTTATATTATTAGCTAATACATACATATATATATATATATATAGGGTAGTGATAGGCTTACAACCCTTTCACTAGACTCACTACCCATTTACTACTTATAAGGTATTAGAATTTTTTTTTTTTATTATTTTCTTTAAAGTATTTTTTTAACATCCTTAGCCATTAAGAAAAAAAATTAAAAAATATATATATAATTTTACTAATAATCACTTCCTTAACTATTAAGTAAAATAAAAAATAAAAAAAATAAATACAAAAGGAGTAGTAAATAGGTAGTAAAATAGTAGTAACTCTATCATTTTCCATATAATGTATATATGCATAGGTATATGTATATATTTATCAAAATATGAATGAGTTTTAATTGAGTCAAGCTAACGAGTCGACTCGAGCATAAACGAGCGGGCCTTAACGAGTCTTAGCCGAGTCGAAGATATATTTTGACTATTTGATAACACTATTAATCAAGAGAATTAGGCCTTGAAAGTCAGATGAGATAAGATGAGATGATAAATATGTGAATAGTAGTGAGATTACTTGTGAATAGTAGCGAAATTTTGAGTTAAGATTTTTATTAAGTTTTGAAAAATAAGAGAGAGAAAATTGAATAAAAATATTGTTAAAATATAATTTTTAATATTATTTTTCTTTTGAGATTTGAAAATTTTGAATTATTTTTTATGTTTTATATAGAAGTTTGGAAAAGTTATAATGATTAGATGAAAAAGTATGAAAAAAAAATTGAAAAGTATTTTTATTTGAGTAATGTTTAAATGTTGAGATGACTTACGATAAGATGATAGAAGATAAGACCAACTGTTTATTACAACTTCAAACGGGCCTTAGCGAAAAAGTTGCATACCTCAAACATGTGGGTCCTATATTCTATTAACTTTTTTCAAAATGATTAATCTGCGGTTGTACAATTTACAGTTAAAAATATCTTTTCTCAACCTATATATACCCTTAACATCGCATATGAGTTTCACATGCCTAACGTTTAACTACACAACTAGAGTTCAACTTGACGGTGAAGAAGATCACGACAAATGTGGTTGGAGTTTGGCACCTTTTCCTTGAATCAACAATAGTTAAAAATAATAATAATAGATAATAGTATGACTATCAAATATATCCATCAAATATATTTACTTATTTATTTTTATTTTTTTATTTTTTCTTAACGATTAAAAATGTTTAAAAAATAATTAAAAAAATCTCATTTATACTAGTGTGTACATTTGGTAGTCACCCTAATATTGTAAAAAAAAAAAAAAAAAGGCGATGAGTTAGATGGTGAGAGAGCGTATGATGGAACCAACTGCTTATTCAAACAGGACGAGATGAGAGAAGAAGAGTAAAAAAAAAGCATATAGTTTCAAAGATATGTGGAAGTTTTTTTGAAGAAGTTTTAAGTAGAGGGGGAGAGCAGAAGAGATACAATATATATATATATATATATATTTTTTTTTTATATATATATTTATGTGGATGATAAAAAGAGATCAAATCCAAGAGAAGAGAAGATGTATTTTTTTATTCAGCGATGATGAATAACATGATGGCATCTACAGCAAGGATTGAGTACTACTCATTAAGTTCTAACCTTACTCTCCCTTTCAACAATAAAATCATGGAGCATGCATGGCCATTACAGCATTTCCCTTTTTATTTTTATTTTTTTAAGTCAACTTTTTCAAAGAATACCATTTGTTGGGCCTAGATTTAGACAGCCCAATAACAACCCAATAACAACGCACTAGGGAAAATGCAAACCCAGTTCAAAATACTCAAAGCCCGTAAAGTGTGGCTAAAGGAAGACTGAAGTTAACTCTCATGGTGTTAAACAAGACAGATGTTGATAAGTTCATCATCGACCTCCTACAAAAAAAAAAAGACAATTATCCCAGAAAGTATACATATGAGAGACCCACTTTAAATACACCATTTCTGCCGACGTAAATTTGTAAGATATGTCACTCAAAAGTTCTATTTAGATAGCGAGTTGAGATAAAAATTGAAAAAAATAGTGTTAAAATATTAGTTTTTAATATTATTATTTTGAGATTTCAAAAAGTTGAATTGTTTATTATATTTTGTGTGAAAATTTAAAAAATTATAATAATAAGATAAAATATTTTCACTATCCAAACCAATCTTATTGTGTAGATTTGGGGTAGGATCACTTGGATGGGAGAGAAGATGGATCATATATTTCACCTCTCTTTGCAGGATTTTCTTTTTTTCTTTCCCTTAATTAAGCAATTCTTTTAGCTGTGCTAGTGGGTACTCGGTAATACAATAAGAAAATTTATTTGCATAAGTTTTAAATAGATAAATTTCGTATAAATATTTTATAAAAAAAGTAAATTATATTTAAAAAAAATACAAAAAAACTATTATTTTTAGTGAGATTTATCTTTTTACAAAGAATTTATGTAAAATTTATCTATTTAAATTTATACCTAACATTATTCTAAAAACAATTAATTTTATAAAAGGGAAATTCATTTTTAATGAAGTGTTATAATTGCATTGGAAAATTATAAGAGAGTTGGACTTTGCTTTGCATAGTTGCATGTGATTGGTGGGGGCTGTAGCACTGTAGGTTGTACAAGCTCTGTGATAGGATATGACTTTGTAGCAAGTAGCGGCAGCGGCAGCGGCAGTGGCAGCCGTAAGTACTCACTCAGGAGTCAAGAGTACTATTATAAGTTTGAAACTATTTTATTTTTAGATTTTTGTTATTTTTAATCTAAATATCTTTTTATTAATTAATATTAAAAATAATTTTTCAAAGTTCAATAAAAATGATTTTAAAACCTTTTCAATTCTAGAATGATCCCTCATATTATTTTTACAATTTTTACTTTTTTTGTTTTCATATTTCCTTTTATTTTGAATAAATATATTTTATAATAAATCACACAATACTACATGATACGTTTTAAATGACTCAAGAGCATAACTCTTATATAAAATATTATAAAAAATAAATATTCTAACTATAAAAGAATTATACAAAATTAATTTTATAAATTAATATAATTTGATATAATTCATCAGATTATAAAATTATTTTAATTATAAAATAGATACGACAGTTTGAATAAAATTATATCAATTTAAAAAAATATTTTTATATAATTATTTTATGAATATAATAATATTCTTGTAAAAATAATAGTATTTGTATATTTTCTTACGTTCAATTTATCTTTAAACATTTTACCCAAAACTTTTGAAATACTTTTAGGGACCGGAAAATATGTACGTCATAGAGGTACAGAGAAACAGTGTGCTAAAAGTTAGGGGTAATATAGCCCAACTGCCCATACCCTGTCCTAAGGATAGCCTCTTTTGTTGTATTAGACTTTTAGTTCTACAGCAGACCCTATAGGTATAGACTACCACAGACCAGAATATATATATAAGAGCCTTGGAAATTACTACTTTCACAGAAATCTCCCCTCGAAAGTTGTTTTTAATTTTTTTTAATATTTTTTATTTAATAATTAAGTTAAGTCCATTTAGATATATATATAAAAGATAAGATATTTTAAATAATAATAAAATTTTTGAATTAATATGAGGTAAAATAATTTTTAATTTTTAGAATTTGAAAAAACAGATAAGTTTCACTACTGTTTATATACTGTTTACATACCGTTCACGCATTATTCATATCAGATTATACTGTTTATGCACTATTTTATAGGCTTGCAACTCGATGAGGACAAGTCAGATATGTCCCTAGTCGGATCCGACCCGGTTAGTAAAACGCGTCAACCCGATCCGAACCGTCTGCACACGCGAGTCTTTACGGATGGATCGGTTTGTTTTTGTTTTTCATCATTCATGCCAACATCCATCCATCTCTCTCTCTCTCCATGGCCTAAACCAGAGCACGGGCTCAAAGCTCATGCTGATTTAAACCAATGGTGAGCGTCGTAACATTCTTAGCAAGTTCCTTTCCATCTTGATCTTCCTCCTCCACCTTGGTTGCTTCATTTTCAGCACCACCTTTGACCACAGACATTCGAAGAAGCGGAAAGTTTCTCACCTTTTTCTTCCCTCTGCTTCCAAACCCAGCAAAGTTCTATCCACCTCTTGGTCCTTCTGCAAACGAATTTCTCCTCCATATCTTGCCAAAACAGTTCCACGCAAACCCATCCGTCCACTCCCATCACCCAGCTGCCCTCCGCCAGATCCCTGCAGATAACCCATTCTTTCCTCTCCGAAACGATATATTCCCCTGCAAAGCCTGCGGCGAAATCTTCTCGAAACCACAGCTCCTCGAACAACACCATAATCAATCGGAATCTTCCCCTGAACCGATAACATAAAGAGCCCCAAAATCCGATGGATTCTGAAGATCCAGAACAGTCTGAAGATACTTTCGAGGTTTGAAAAATACAAAGAGTTCGTGAGGTTTGAAGAATATAGAGAGTCCGTGAAGGCTAAAGCTGCGCGAAACGGTGGCGTTAGGAGAAGAGACGAGAGGTGCATAGCCGACGGGAATGAGATGTTGAGGTTCTAGGGCACAAAATCATCAATCAATTCGGAGGAAATGCATTTAATAGAGGGACTTACTGGCTTGAACGGTGAAGACGACGGACGGCGATTCCCAACGGTGTGGTGCACTAGTGGCTAGGGTTTGTGAAATGAAGGGAAGAGGTCTGCCTTGGTTCAAAACGCGTAGACGGTATCGGTTTCGACCAATATTAAGTTGGTTCAATCCGCTAGTGACGTGGATCCAAATAACCCGACTTTTGTCGGTTGGGCTCAAGCCGGTTCTTACGGATGGATCGGTCCACTGCATTTTATGCACAGGCCTACTGTTTTATATGATGATTATGTCAGATTTTTACTATTTATTTAAATAGATATTTTTAAAATTTAAAGATAAAATATAATGTATTTGAATAGAAAAAACTAATATACAGTACAGATGAGATGAAAATGTATTGGCCATCCAAACTGGATTTTATTGTTTTGAGAAATACTTTTGAGTCCTAAATTGGGGATTCAAAGTGTGTTCCAATTTTTTTTTAAATTTTTTTACTTAGTGATTAAAAAAATATTTTTTAATGATGTAAATTTAAAAAAAAAAATATTTAAGAATGTAAAAAAAAATGAATAAAAAGAAGGAAAAAAAAAAAAACTTATTCGGTGGGCATCAAAGGATGTAGCACTGACCTATTGTTTTTAAATAAATATGTATTTCTTTTTATTTTTTAAAAAAAATTTTAAATAGTTTTAAAAAATAGTGAAAAAAAAAAAAAATTAAAACTATCGGTAGAGGATAGAAATCCTGTGCGTACGTAGGTGTGTCCGTATAGCCTTTGATCCTCACGCCTCTCCATAATTACTATAAGCTCAAAAACTATCTGCTCTAAAATCTGCCCAAAAATATCATATTTTGCTCCCTATACAAATTTATGTAAAAATAATTTTATAAATTAATAAAATTTAATAAATTTTAATTTTAATTTTAAAGTAATTTAATAAAATTTATTTAAATTATAAAATAAATCTAATAAATCACGAAAAAATTATATTTTATAAAATTACTTTTAAATCATTTTATGGTATTATTTATTAGATTTGTTTTACTCTACAACTTTGTCACTTTTAAAAAAATAAAAAATAAATTGTTTAGAATTTGAATCATTCTAGAGTAACCCAAAGACCTCCGAAAACAGTCCTGAATCTTGTATTTCATTTTTTGTATTTTATTTTTCTTTTTCCATACATTTTTTAATCATCATAAATATCTTTAAAAAAATAAAAAAATTAATATTATTTTAAAAAAATTCATCAATCAAGTAAAATTTCAAAAAAAAAATCAAAACACAGGCACACTTTTGAAATAAATCAAAATTATTTTTACAATTTTTTTTTACAAAATATCAAAAATTTAAAATAAAAATTATATAAAAAATAATGTTATCGTGTTTTTTGAAGCATACAAAATCAATTTTATAAATTAACGTAATTTGATGTAATTTGTTAGATTATAAAATTATTTTAATTGTAAAATAAATATAAGAATTTGAATAAAATTATATCAATTTAAAAGAAAATTATATAATTCTTTTATAAATATAATAATATTCTTGTAAAAATAATAGTATTTGTATATTTTATAAAAGTACAGAAAAACAGTGTGCTAAAAGTTACGGGTGATATTGCCCAACTGCCCAACTGCCCATACCTCTCCTCTTTTGTTGTATTTGACTTTTACTTCTACAGCAGACCCTATTGCTATAGACTACCACAGGCCAGACTATATATAATTGGAAAATAATACTTTTACAGAAATCCTCTATCGAAAGTTGTTTTCAATTTTTTATTTAATAATTAAGTTATTATTTTAAAAAATGTATTGAATTCCGAATTCAAATCCAAACTATCTTAAATTTTTTTATTTAATAATTAAGAAAATAATTTTTAATGATATTTTAATTTTTTAAAAAAATATATAAAAAAAAACCTCCTTTGGTGGATATTCAAACTATATCTTTTGGTGGATGTAGTACTTATTGCTTTTAAATAAATATGTATTTTTTTATTTTTTAAAATATTTCGAAATAATTTTTAAAAAAATAGTGAAAGAAAAAGAGTGAAAAAAAATTAAAAGTTTACATAAAAATAATTTATAAAATTTAATAAATTATCAAATTATTTTAATATAATTTATCAAATTATAAATTTATTTTTATTATAGTAATAGATCACGTAAAATCATATTTTATAAAATTACTTTTAAATCATTTTAGGGTATTATTTATGAGATTTGCTTTACTCTACAACTTTGTCACTCTTAAAAAAATAAAAAATAAAAATTGTTTGGAATTTGAGTCATTCTTCAGTCACCCTTCCGAAAAGAGACCCCGAATTGTATATTTCTTTTCTTTTTCTTTTTTTATACATTTTTTAATCATCATAAATGTTTTTAAAAAAATAAAAAAATTACAATATTATTTTATAAAATTTTCTCAATAAAAATAAAATAAAATAAAAACACAGGCACACTTTTCGATAGAAATAGTATTTCTCTTCGAATTTTTCTATCAATCCTAATATTAAGTATCGGTCGCGTGGATTTGCCGTTACAATTATCCAACAAACATTTGGCGACCACCAAGGCAAGAGACGATAAGACTGATAAAGATCGTAATGATAAAAACGCCGTTACTGTCATAATCCTCTACCCTTCCTTCACACCCACCCTTGTCCGGTACATGTCAGAATCGCATTGGATTGCTACACGTAACCGCAGACAACACCATACGCTCGCCATGCATTTAATATTTTCTCGACAACCTCTGCTTCCTTCATTAATGTAAATACAGCGCACACGTATCTGTCTCCTAACCCCAATATCCACTAACATCCGGTGGCGCGTGAACTACCATCTCCACCATCTTTTTAAAAATGTTAAAATAATAAAATATTGCCACGCACGTATATTAAATTCGTAAGATAATTAAAAAAATAAAATGCATAATGAAGGATTATTAACTTCGAAAAAAGACCATTTCTTTTTTTTAAAATAGTAGTTCTTTATTTTTCCAGAAAAGTTAAATAGAAAATGGAGCCAGGGGAGATTGGCTAAACCGAGTCAATACCCGAACCACCACCCTTGCCTTGTGTTAAAGACTGCCGAGCTCGCTCAGTCTCCCTCCTTATCACCATGCAAGGATTTTCCACGCGCGGTTCGTTCTTGACTCAACACCCACCGCCCAAGGACCTCCACATTAACACTGAGTCTGACTCACTCACATACAAATTTCCATGTTAACAAATTATCCAAACCCCCCCTCCCCAATCAGCAGCTGCTTTTGCCTTCAGCTTTCACACTGAAGAGCTGCTTTGATCTTCTGGACGGTGCAGGAGATGAGGTTGTTGACCGTCTCCACCGATTCTACCGTGAGCTTGGCCGTGGGGAGACTATTCACCAGTATCTGAAATGCCACCGTTAGAAGTGACCCACTCACTCTGAGAGGGCCATCGCCGTTGCTGGTGGCTTCGCCTGACCCACGCGAGCCCGGTCCATCGGGGACGATGGCGAATCCCGAGGGAAGTAACGCCACGTATGCCGAATCCCCACCGTTCATCACTACGTGCATGGCCGGGATATCGACCGGCGCGTAGACCACAAGCGATCCCGCCGCGTCTATGCATGTCTCCTGCAATATCAGCATGCTGCTCTGGTTCGCGTTCAATGCCTGCAGATAGGTTACCCTCAGGTTTCAACGAAATTTACAAGCCACGCCTTTAAAAAAGGTCAAACCCCGTCGGGTCTTTAAAAAAAAATCCAAAAGTTTTGACTTTTTAAACGGAGTAAAAAGGTTAGAGAAGCAAACAGTGTAGCCTTTTTCTCTGATCCAGAAATCGTCCGCGTTCCAAATTCCAAACCAATCCTTTTAACCTAACCTTCAGCTCTCAACGACAAAAATGGTTTTGACCTTCCCGCAAGGGGACATACGCGTCTTTACCTTATCCTCCCAACACCTCTTACGTCGTTGAAGGACAAAATCCGAGAGAGTGAGAGATAGAGAGAGAGAGAGAGGGGCTTACGCCGGCACGGAGGAGAGAGACGCAGTTGCCGTGATCTTGGCCCTTGGCAATATGGGCCATCTCCTGCATGGGTCCACCGTTTGATAATATGTCCCATTCACTTCTGAGCCGTTCATCGCGTAGAAAGTTGAATAGTCTCTGCGGTGAAACCGGTAGCCAAACCGACGTCGCAGCGCTCAGTACGACGCCCGGTGGTTCCCCCGGATCGTCCACGCTCTTCCGAGTCATGACCCTGACGTCTTCGTCCACATTCTCGGCGTGTAGCTTGTTCCATTTGTGCACCGTCGACGCGCACACTCCGGCGCAGAAGTTGTCGGTCATTCGTTGCGCCAGCTTCAACATGCTTCGTCGCCCACCCGCAGTTATTGCTGGACCAAAACACGAAAACATATGTTGGGTTAGGACTTCTGTTCATGTGGAGTTAGGAAGGTTGTCTATGCTTATCGTTGCTTATATTTTTACCGGCGTGGTCTCTGGTAGGAACGGCGGAGGACATGAGGATGGCTAGGCATTCGCATTGGCGTTGAAGGTTGGCGATCCAGCGCTGTGCACCGAAACCCATGCCGGAGCTTAACAACGGCCGGTAAACCTGGTGGACTTCGCTCTCATCGTACTCTGCATGCTCAACCCATGTAACCTGTTTTGGCATATATTATGCATTATTACAATCATGATGTCAGTCAAAAAAAGGAACCCAAAAAAGCAGATTTCGCCTTAAAAGTGGAGTGTTCTATCACTTTAAGCCAAAAAATTACAAAAGCTGAATTTGCATCTGCTTAATGATATACCGTACATACCGTGCATATGTTAAAACCCAGGTGGTATTGATGGGTTTTGAAATTATTGTATTAATAATTTCTAATCAGAAACCTACTTATGATCATATATTTGACAATTATATTATCTGTGCATGGTAGTGAATGCATGATGTAATGTATGATGTCAATGAAGGAAGACTTGTGAAATGAAAAATATAAAAGGCAAAGCTCGGAAATGGATCGTGAAGAAAGATTGAGCTCAAACTCAATGGCATGAGACAAGATACCACACACATACCTCGAGCTCAGGCATACATAAAATAATAATTTTCGTAAAAGCTAAAGGCAAACTCTCGCATGATTTAGAGGAACGACGTGAGCACTGTATACGGAGACATCGAGATGTGTTCCAATCACTCTAGATAGTCACACGTAAGAACAAAATAGCCAGTCCTGGAGTTTGACTTCAAGGTCTACACTGATGGGAGAAATAAACTCCTTTTTATAAAGGCAGGAAACTGTTCACATGCAGGATCACAAATATAATATATATAGAAGATAAAGCATCAAAGATTGGCATAGAAACATCAAATATGTATTTTATTCAATTAATGTTGAAGCTTACGATGCGATTTGCTTATAAAGGGATATGAAATTAATGTGTCCCAGGGTACAGAAATTTGAGTAATGGCACCTTCTAGCTGATAAAATAATGTGTGCTACCCTCGATTTGGGGGGCGTACGGTGTCTCTAAATTAATATTTAATTATGCAAAGTAATCCAGTTGTTGGTTTAAACTTGAGAATGGAATTGAGACCAGAAAGAAAAGAAGCATCCATCCATGTCAATGCAATGCACGTAACAAGGACATTAGGAAATCTTAGATTATTAGCGACAGTGCTTAAAATATTTCCTTAAGAGGGAAACGTAGTGAGTAACATCAAAGACAAATAAATCAAGTTATCCGATGCACGTACAAAGTCAAGGGTTTGGGACTGCAAATTCAATGATTTTTGACCTGATGTTTTAAATTGAACTCTATAGTTGCAGTTTCTTCAGCAAACTCATTAAAGACCCAAAGGGGAAAACACCCACCTGGGAAAACACAAGGAGTGCAAAGGAAACAAGTGGATCCGTTCACATCCCTAATTAAGTGGGCGTTACAAACTCCCAAGTACATGAGTACGTGTGGAAAAATATTTTCAAGAACAAGAATCCTTGGGACGCGTAAGTTGTGGTTGTTTCATTGTTCAAAACACAAAGGCACATCCAGAGGTGTAAAAATGTGTATAATATGTAATTATGGAGGGTTAAAATTAGGGGACTGTTTGCAAAATACACAAACAAACAGAACCCTGTAAAAAAATGTGGTTTGGTAATTACCTTAGAGTACCCATTGGGCATATCTTGGACAACACAACCAGAAGGAAGCCTCCTGCAGTTCACAAATGTTGGTGCAACCGAAGTTTCTCGGATGCTGTCAATGGATACATCAACCACAGCCCATACACCCTCCGCATGCTGCTTACAGAATCGCAAGAAATTGACCTCTCGAACCGGCACCAGAGGCGAAAGGACTTGCAGCTCAGCATGCATCTAAAAAAACATCATTATTCAACACAACCACAAGGAATATAAAAATATAAATATATGTATGCATTTGAGGAAGATGAACAACATCAGCTAATTACCAGTTGAAGTGAGCCATTTCTGGTTCCCCCCATGCCACTAGATATCACATCTGTTGTAGAGGATCTGGCAATCAGATAAGGAAACATTTCTGCCCATCGATTCTATGAAAAAGACATAGCCAACTCAAATTAATTCTTCCAGAAAGTGTACATAAAATTCAAAGTAAAGATGCAGTACTTGAAGCAATACCACTTAACAAGTTTTTGCTCAAAGAAATATTGACGCAGAACTATGACTTACCGAGTCCATCAACGTCTCGACAAGGACCAAGCTGTTGACAATCACCATACCAGTCTCCCTAGTAGCCTCGGTGACGAAACCATTAGGTCTCAATCCAATGCAAGGAGTGAATGTTCTCACGTACTCCTCATGGTTCAACATTTCTCTCCCACCTTCCAGGCTCCTGACCCAAAGGGGTTCATCAGTCTGTGCCATTTTAACCAATTCATCCATGGCTGCCAGAGCAAGCTCAAGAAACATAGACCTCTCGATCGATCTATCAAAGCCAGCGGTGGTTCTAGCAGGAGGCATCACTGGCAAAGCACTGGAAATGCCAATACCGAAATCAGGTCCCAGTGGCAATGTTGTGGCCACAGTGCTCAAAACACCATAACCATTGCTCCCTACTCCAAGTTCCAAGCTTGAGCTTGGTAGAGGGGGGCCGATTGAGTTAGCCAAAGACGAAATGGGACGGCCCAAAAATTTTCCAGCGAGCGCACAGACTCGGTCTAACTCATCCTTCAACCGGGAATTCTCAATCCTAAGATGCTGCTCTTCAATTGAAATTTCACCCATTATTGCTGAACCACCACAATTTGAGCAAATCGGGTTCCTCATTGCATCTCTGATAGACATATTTTCTGCCCTAAGCTTATCGTTTTCTTGTCTGAGCAGTGAGTTCTCGTGGCGTTCCAATTGGGTCTGGTGCAAAAAAGGAGAAAAATCAAGTTTCATCGATCTAAGCAAGTCTCTTGCTTGGCGATGGAGAAATTAAGGTGACTGTAAGGTTGTTCTAGTGGCTAACCTTCATTTGGGTACGGCGATTCTGGAACCAGAACTTCACCTGTCTGGTTTCCAAGCAAAGCCTTCTGCTAAGCTCCAATCTTTGTTTCTCATCAGGATGAGGGCACTCCTTGAATAGACTAAAACAAGGAAAACAAGAAGGCAGAAAAAATCAACAACCTCTCTGATAAACTCAAATTCTGGTAGAGTGAATATTTTTTTGATACAAAATCATACGCTTCGAGTTCTTGGATTTGCTGTGGCGTGTGTCGGTGGTAACGCTTCTTTCTCGGAGGATTGTCAGCCGCGTCCTGATCGTCCCCAGAAGCGCCGTCCATGTTGTCACTGCCAGATCTGCTCTCGTGCTCTTCGTCTCTGCTCCTTCTCCCGGTATTAACCTCAAAATTCTCAGCCATTCTACCCATATCCGCCTGCCCGTCCATATTTGGTTGTTGCTGAAAAAAAAAAAAAAAAAAAAAACCTCAAATTTTTTTAAAAACAAACAAGCACACACCCCGATCAACTCTTATTGACCCAAGAGAAAGAACAGGAAACGATGGTAATCAAAGGCAACAAGATCCGAGTGTGAGAAGGTACGGTGCCGTACAAGACCGAGGGAGAGTCCAGGACTGGAGTTGAACATGGATTTCGTGAGGGGCGGAGTGACAAGGCGAGACTGCGCAAGTGCAGCCGCAGGCATGTTGTGTATGAGGTTGCCGTTGCCGTTGCTGTAAGGGATATCGGCCACGATTCTCGCACCACCACCGCCAGTAGTATTCTCAAGGAAACCCCCAAAACTCATCAAAGAAGTCCTTTTTCTCTCTTTTCTCTGCTATATATAAGAGCTTATCTCTCTCCCTCTCCTCTCTTTCTAGATTTGCTTTTTTTTTTCTTCTCTCTCTACACAAAATTTACAAGCAGCCCTACAAATCTTATCGCGTGCTCAGTAGCTTCTTTTCTTAAAATCACGCTGTCAGTGCACCAAACCAGAAATCACAAACACAATAGGGATTGAAAAAGAAATTAAAAGAGCTGGGTCACTCTCAAAATAACCTTTTTAAGCAAACCAAGTACATAGGAATTCGATAAAAGGAAAAATAAAAATGGGAGAGGATAGAGGAGACACGAGCTCTGATTAAAAGCCAAATGTCTCCAACTCCCTCTCCACAAGATTTTTAGACTGGAGAGAAAGAAAGAGAAAAAAGGCAAGCAAACTCTCTATTATTTACTGCTTAGCTCTTCGTTCTCGATCCCTCTCTCGCTCTCTCTAAAAGCCTGCTCTTTTTTTTCTAGTTCCCTGGTCTGCAGAATCGTCCAAAGAAGTACTGATACTGACTGTTTGGGGGTTGGGAGAAACCCTAATTTTGAGTGAGAAGTGTTATCTCCTTCTCTGCATGCTTGACAAAAAAACGCTGAAGCTCCGGGGCTTGAAAAATGAAAATAAAACGAGAGAGAGAGAGAGAGAGAGAGAGAGAAAACGAAAGGCTAGCGAAGAGGGGAGAGGGAGAGAGTGGGAGAGAGAGAGAGAGGGTGGAAGATAAAACGCAAGTGTATGTGGAGTCTTCGAAGCCTTACAAATGGATGCCTCCAAAAAGTAGGGTCGGTTGACTCTCTCTCACTCACTCACTCACTATTCTTCCGAAAGTCTGAGAATACTTTTTTAAACCCGTTGTTTCGAGGATTGTAAGAAAAAGAAATTACAATGACAGAGATTCAGATCCCATGACTCCCCCCCTCCCTCCTCTTGCCTTGCATCTCTCCGCCTCTCTCACCCATATGGCGGGACTCTGATTCTTGGGATGTGTGATAATACCACTACTGTACATATATACAAACTTTCTCAGGCATACTTTTGGCCGTTTTCTATGTTTTTTGTCAACGTCCCAATATTTTTTCTTTCAAATTGTGTAAAAAATATTTGAGAGAATATAATTAAAAAAAAATGATAGTGAATAAAATACAAATAAATCGTGGTTTTCTTTACTTTTTTTGAAATAAAACTTGTACATAATATCTAAATTTTTTTGGTTATCCTTTTTTATTTTAAACAAATACAAACTTTTTTTTTCAGAGTAAAATAATTCTTTGCTCTTTGTATACAGATTTTAAAAATTCTCGCAACAAAACATAAAAAAATAAGTCGTAAAAAATTCATCGTAAGAATTTTAGAAGAAAATAAATAATATTAAATTAAATTAAAAGGCTATAGAGTTTATTTTTGCCTATTTAAAAATAAAACAACATTTCTATGATGATGAAAATATGGACTTCCTATATTTTATAAGGGAATTTATGTTTTTATCGAGAGGTTTTGCGAAAAAAATCTAGTTTTAAATAGATATTGATTCGCTTCATTTAAATGTATCTACTCATGATAATCTTTTAGGATTTTTACGAATCCTCATAGATTACCGCTATCTAAATGTCGCTTTATTATAAAAAGCTTATTGGGTCATTCTACGGAGACCGATGGGTCATTTTACAGAGATTGATGGTCTATCGATAGAATGACTGATTGTTTTATTGTTATTTTTAAACATTAAGAAATATGTTTTTAACATTTAAGGAAAAAAAAACAAAAAATAGAAAGAAAAAACAATTCAATACATTTTTAACATTTAAAAAATTAAAAATTAAAAATGTACCTATCGATGCAAATGCTCAGTAAACCATCAATCTACCTAGCATTTCTCTTTTTTGTATGTGATTTTTGTTCAAGTATTACTACACATATAGGCAAATTCACAAAGAAAAAAGGAGACAAACAATGTTTTACCTTTGTAAATATGCCCATATGCCAAGCAATTTCTGTTTGACTTTATATAAAAATAAAGAGTAAATTGTAAAAGGTTTCGATTAAATTATGTTCGGTTTAACAAAAAAAATTTAAAAAAAAAAATCGTTTTTATTTATTAATCTTGGCCTAGGGCAGGCCCTTGCAATCTGGCCAACTTGTCCAATTCGTTCGGCCTACTAGGGTAACGGGCGGGAAAGCTTAATATGCCTCATTGCATCTTACACTTTTTTTTCTCCAACCACGTACCCATCTTACATCTCTCATGCCTCTCATTCCTCACCTCTTCAGCACTTATTCTTTTTCTTCTCATCATCTTCTTCTTTATTTATTTCTTATATTTTCTTTTGTCTTTTATTTTCGCTTTTCCTTCTTCTTTACAACCAATTGAAATTTAAGGATTAGGTTTCCAATGGATTCTTTGTATCTCTTAAGCTTTTTTGATAATCACTCATGTTTGGGATTATTTTTCTTTTCAAATCAAAATCTTTTTCAAGTTTAAGAAAATAAGAAAGACAAATCTATGTCTCTTGCGTTGAGAAGAACATTGAGGTATAGAAA
This sequence comes from Carya illinoinensis, assembly GCF_018687715.1. Taxonomy (NCBI): domain Eukaryota; kingdom Viridiplantae; phylum Streptophyta; class Magnoliopsida; order Fagales; family Juglandaceae; genus Carya; species Carya illinoinensis. Next base: position 4,690,350 of record NC_056753.1, on the reverse strand, counting down.
AAAAAAAAAAAAAAGAAGGAATTGCTAAGATATCATTTCGGTTGTCATCTTTTTATATTGGTGATTTGATTGTTTCTCGTCCATATTCAATTGTTGCAAATATGTTGTGTTTGGTTAATTCTTTTTTCAAATATGTCAATGTTGGTTGGTATATTTGTAAATTTATTAATTTTAGTTGGTGTTAGGGTAATTTTTTCCTTTGGGCCTGGGGCCCAGGAGTATAGGCTCATATACAAGGAGTCCAAGCCAACCAGGCAACCCTTTGGCCCATAGAGGGCCCCCAACCCTAAAGGGAAGGGAACAATGGACACATCGCTCCGGTTCCCCCTTAAGCCACTTGGCCCAAGAGAATCTAAACAGGCACGCAGGCAGTACACGTAGGGAATTCCTAATCTCCTGACAACAAGTAAGGAAGGAGGGGGGATCCGAGATATCACACCTGCCACTAGACAAATGGGATAGAAGGTCACACCATATTTATGTCATTTGACTGAGGACACAATTGAGATGACATGTATCTCTAACACAAGGAATTGGCAGTTGACTCCCCAGAAATTAGGTATATAAGGAAATTTATGTTTTTATCAAAAGTTTTTGCAAAAAAATCTAGTTTTAAATAGATATCGATTCGCTTCATTTAAATGTATCTACTTATGATAGTCTTTTAGGATTTTTAAGAATCCTCATAGATTACCGTTATCTAAATGTCGCATTATTATAAAAAGCTTATTGGGTCATTCTATGGAGACCAATGGTCTACCGATAGAATGACCGATTGTTTTATTGTTATTTTTTAACATTAAGAAATATTTTTTTTAACATTTAAGAAAAGAAAGCAAAAAATAGAAAAAAAAACAATTCAATACATTTCTTAACATTTAAAAATTAAAAATGCACCTATTAGTGCAAATGCTTAGTAAACCATTGATCTACCTAGCATTTATCTTATTTGTATGTGTTTTTTGTTCAATACTACACATATAGGCAAAGTCACAAAGAAAAAAGGGGACAGACAACGTTTTCTCCTTCATGAATTTGCCCATATGCCAAGCAATTTCCGTTTGGGTTTATCTAAAAACAAAGAGTAAATTGGAAAAGGTTTCCATTAAATTATGTTTGGTTTAACAAAAAATTAAAAAAAAAAATCTTTTTTTATTTATTAATCTAGGCCCAGGGTAGGCCCTTGCAATCTGGCCCACTAGTCCAATTAGTCCGGCTAATATGCCTCATTGCATCTTACACTTTTGTTTCTCCAACCACCTACGCATCTTCCATCTCTCATGCCTCTCATTCCTCACCTCTCCGACTATTCTTCTTCTTTTTCTTCTCATCATCTTCTTCTTCTTTATTTATTTCTTATATTTTCTTTTGTCTTCTATTTATGCATTTTCCTTCTTCTTTACAACCGATTGAAATTTAAGGATTAGGTTTTCCAAAGGGTTCTTGGTATCTTTTAAGCTTTTATGATAATCACTCATATTTGGGACTATTTTTCTTTTTAAATCAAAATCTTTGTTTAGTTTAAGAGAATAGGAGAGACAAATCTATGTCTCTTGCATTGAGAAGAACATTGAGGCATAGGAAAAAAAAAAGGAATTGCTGAGATATCATTTCAATCGTCATCTTTTTGTATCGGTGATTTGATTGTTTCTCGTCCATATTCAATTGTTGTAAATCTGTTGTGTTTGATTAATTCTTTTTTCAAATATGTCGATGTTGGTTGGTATATTTGTAAATTTATCGATTTTAGTTGGTGTAAAGGGAATGCTCCTAGGCCTAGATACAAGGAGTCCGAGCAAACCAAACAACCCATTGGCCAATAGAGGGCCCTAACCCTAAAGGAAAGGGAACAATGGAGACATCGCTCCGGTTCCCCCCTACGCCACTTGGTCCCAGAGAGTCTGAACATGCGGGTAGGCAGTACATGTAAGGAATCCCTAATCTCTTGACAACAAGTAAGGAAGGATGGGGGATGTGAGGTGTCACACCTACCACTAGGCAGATGGGACAGAAGGTTACGCCGCATTTATGTCATTTGACTGAGGACACAGTTGAAGTGACATGTACCTCTAACACAAGGAATGTGAAGTTGACTCCCAGAAATTAGGTATATAAGACGATCTTCAGATACTATGAACTCTCTCTCTAAACTCTCTACTTACTTACACTGCTCACAATACTAATTTTAGCATCAGAAATTCTCTGACCAATACCATAACTCCTATCTCACGGTGTTTTCTTTGTATCCGTTATTCCAAGATTAAAAACCTAAGTTGCTGAAAATCTGACACGAAAGTTTGTGAAACACGATGTTAATAAATGGTTTTTTCTTTTTCTTTTTCTTTTTCTTTTTTAATCCATGTTCAAGATCATTATTATAGTGGATCTTACAGATGATTATGTTCTTAAATCCACCCACCCACTCAATGAGGTGAATAAAGGCCGAAGACGGGGGTAGCATAGGACCACCCCGCCCAATTGAGGAATAGGGGCGAAGAGGACAAGTTTCCACCCATATAGGGGTGGGTAGCGGCCATATATTAACCAAACATTTTTAAGTCCCAACCTTTTTATTTCAACTTTTCATCCAATTATTATTTACAAACAAAAATCAATACAATTTTCACATACTTTAAAACAAAAATGCTCTTCAAAATTATACTCAAATAACTTTTCAACTCTGCCTATTTACTTTCATAGACTTTAATATGAGTTTTTTTAATAGAAAAATTATACAAAGTTTCTCTCTTATGTACCAAAATCCTATCCAAAGAAAATTATCAACATGACCAAAATACATCATAACTAGACATGGCCATATATCATTTTAATGTCAAGTATACTCCCAAACTACTCATTACTAGTGGTTACTCTAATAGTTAAGAGGTAAGGAAGTCATAAAAGTAAATAATAATAAATCATTGGTTATAAGAGAATGAATGGTTTTTTTTCTTTAGTGAAAACACAATAATAAAATGATAAAAGGGTTAAGTATTAGAATTTTATTTTATTTTTTAAAAGCCCTTGTCTATTGAAAAAAGTAATCATAAATAGTAGGAATACTTTAGATTTTCAAGCCTTTTTTAAATAATCTTGATGTAAAACAAATTAGTGAATTTATTGTGGTTGTGGTAATAAATACAGTACAATAAAATGTCTTATCTGTGTGTGAAGGTTTGAGATACACCAATAAAATAAATTTAAAAAATAAAATAATATGATGGAGAGCTCAATAGAATATAAAGATGATGCTTGAGAAATTATATATATATATATATAATAATAAATTTCAACTCATTACAAACTAGTTTTTTTATTATGAGCAATCACTAGGTGATAATATATATAATCACTTGAGAAACATTTATGCAATAATCGTTGTTTTGATAAAGGGGTCAACAGGCGAATAAAAAAAATAAAAAACTTTTATTCCCAAAAAAATGAAAATAACATCTCTGTCTATATGAATATTTTTATTTTTATTATTACATTCAGAAAGTTGGAGCAAAATAAAGAATTCATGGGAAAATAAAGTCTCCTCAGATTCCTTTAGCCAAACAAGTTTTTGTAAACCCTTACTACAACCAAGTTAATTAGCCAAACATATGGCAACGTTTATTTTTTTTAGTTATTTTTTTATTAAGTCGGTGTATAGAGCACATCATCCACGTCACTTAAATAATAAGATTTAATTGGTAAGATTCAAGTTTTAAAATTTTCTTCTAAATCAAATTATAAATAGAAATTTTCAATTTTTTTCTTTCTATATTTCTAATTTCTTTCTTAATTTTTCTATATATTAGCTTATTTGTTATTAAATAATATCTCTCTTTTTTTTTAAAAAAAAAAAGAAGAATAATCTTATTGCTTTACAAGTCTTACAGCATCTCTTGAGATACAATTGATTGAATACAAAGTAAAATTTCTTCCATGCTTATACGATCCTCATGAAGAGATAAAGCTTCCCAAGTAAGAACATGAGATACTTTGTTACAAGCTCTTCTAATGTGTTTAGCAGACCAATTTGCAAAAGAATTAAGCAAAGTTTTAGTGTCTTCTATTAACCACTCAGCTTGGCTCCAATCAATATAAGCACTTGAAAGATTAGTGACCACTTGTAAAGTATCTCATTCTAAAATGAAAAAATGAATGCCCATATCTTTACAGGAATTAGCTACCATCATAGTTGCTATTGACTCAGCCACCTCTGAAGACATAACTATATCTCTAAGATACAAAGAGACCCCATCAAATGTCCTTCTCCATCTAAGATAATAACCCCAATGCTAATCTTTCCTATTTCCTTGTTAATAGCATCATCCCAATTAACTTTAAACTTAAGACCTGTTGGCTTCATCTATTTGTGATGTTGCTACTGCTGCTGAACTTGTGAAGGTTGATGCTATGGAACCTTTTTTAGGATTTGAGACTGTTGAAAAGAATGCCAATTCTCCTTAGCCTTAACCTAAATGAATGAGGGATGGTCAAAAGTCTTCCCATGAATAACATTATTCCTTTTATACCAAATCAGTCTTGCTACAATTGTTACTACTTCGAGCTCATTTTTCTCTAAAATATTACAAAATCTGCTCCAAATGTCTAAAGTGCTATGGAAAGCCATCTTTTGAATTTTTTTTACTCCCTAGGCTCCATACATCCTTTGCTCCATCACAACTCCAAAGGGTATGTCCAAATGATTTTGAAGTTAACTTGCAGATAGGGCATAAGTCTTCCTCAACAATCTTCCTTTTCACATGTTGGAAAGAGTAGTTAAGGCATCTTTGTAGGCCCTCCATATAGATAATTTGACTGCATTTTGTACATTCAGCTTCCAAATTGTTTTCCATACCTTTTCCTTGCCATGATCATCTGAGCAGCTTTCATGACATGTTAATTCAAGGTCTTGATGCAAATGATAGGCACTTTTAATTGTAAAAATGCTATCCTTAATGTAATGCCATACCAGTTTGTTCTCTTTTCTGCCAAGACCAAGTGGAATACTTCGATAAGATCAACCTCTTGTGGGGAGAATAAGAAATGCAACTTATTCAAATTCCAATCACTTCTGTCAATGTCAATAAGCTCAGCAATTCTAGCATCTTCATTATCACTCATCATTGGAGATTAGATCTTTAGAGAATGTGGTCTTGGAATCCATTGATCTTTCCAAATTCTGACTTTCCTTCCATCACCAGTCCTCTATATTAGCCTATTCTTCAATAACTGTTGCTCTACTTTGAAACTCCCCCACACATATGTTGGCCTATTACCCAAAGTAGCCTCCATTAAATTTTTATGAGGAAAATATTTCTGTTTGAACACTTAGGTAGTCAAGGAATCAAGATTTGTAATCATCCTCCAGCTTTGTTTGGCTAACATTGCTAGATTAAAACTTTTAAAATCCCTAAAGCTCAACCCCTACCTCATTTACAAACCCAACTGGTCCCACTTTAGCCAATGAATCTTAAATTGATCTCCATTTTGTCCCCACCAAAACTTCCTAATCTCTGAGTGATGGAGGTTGGTAGCAAGAAAATACCCATGGTGTAGGTGGGGATAGCTTGAAGAATTGCTTTCATAAGAATTTCTTTACTTGCAACAAATAAGAACTTTGTTTTTCAATTGGATAATCGAGCTTAAGTTCTATCTAATAGAGAGTTAAAAGATGAGACCTTTGATCTACCTACAGCAGCTAGAAGTCCCAAATATTTTTCATAAGTTTCAGTTGATCTCACACCTGCCACTTCTACAATTATGTTTTTAACATCTAGAGGAGTATGTTTGCTAAAAAAATTAGAAGTCATGTCCTTATCAAGTTTATGCCCAGAAACCTTTTCATATTGGTCCAAGATGCCAAAGATTCTACTCCATTGAGGAGGATTTGCCTTATAAAATAAAAAACTATCATAAGCAAAAAAGAGATGATTAATAGTGAGTGAAGACCTGCCAATAGGGACACCTGAATACTATCCACTCTCTCAGCTTGATTAAATGAAGAATAAAGAGTCTCAGCACAAATGATAAACATGTATGAAGAGAGGGGATCTCCTTATCTAAGGCCCCTTGAAGGAGAAAAAGAGTTTCGAGGTTCACCATCTTGTAATAAGGAGTAGGAAACAGAAGATATGCATTCTATGATAAGTGAAGTCCATATGTGATCAAACCCCATTTTATGCAACACTGTTTGAAGAAACTTTCATTTCACTCGATCATATACTTTGCTCATATCAAACTTAAGAGCCATGTAATTTTCATTCAATCTCTTTCAAGTGTATGATGTATGAAGTGTCTCATATGCCACAAGGATGTTGTCTGAAATAAGTCTCACAGGAATATAGGCACTTTGATTAGGAGATATGATCTTAGGCAACACCTATTTCAATCTGTTAGCAAGAACTTTGGACATTATCTTATAAAGCACATTATACAAGCTAATATGTCTACATTCAGTGACTCTCTTAGGTTTTTTAACTTTTGGAATAAGAGTAATAAAAGTATTATTAATACTTCTAAGAGAGCCACATTGCTAAAGGAAATTCAATACAAACTTGCATACATCCTTTCCAACATCCTCCCAATCATTTTGATAAAATTGAGCAAGGAATCCATCGGTTTCTAGAGAGCTTAATGATACCATTTGGAAAATAGCTTCTTTTACCTTTGGTTAAAAAAATCAACTAGAAGCAGATTGTTCATAGCAGGAGTGACTTTGGTCTCCAAATGAAGCAAACAATTGTTAATCCCTGCAAGACTATAGGAATGAAACAATTCTGTAAAATAAGAATTAAAAATGTCGCCTATAGTGGCTTGATTTGAGTGTAACACTCCTTTATTGTCAGTGATATGTTTGATAAAATTTGACTTTTTCCTTTGATTAGCAAACACAGGATATAATGTAGTATTTCTATCCCCATGTGCTAACCACTGATGCTTTGCTCTTTATTTCAATCTTGATATGCTTGGATTTTCCTATAAATATGTGGTTCTTCAGAAGGACCCCATGAAGGTCTCTGCCATGCATTATGGACAACCTTTGAACAATCTTCCTTTAGATTCCATGATGCTTCATATCTGAATAGATGAGTCTTTCTCTTTAGCCTTCTTTCTTTTTCATCAAAAACTATTTAGAAGGGACTGTGATTTGATTTAACAGCAGACAACACATAACAATGGGAATCTGGAAAAACTTGGTTCCATTCCTGATTTGCAATAACTCTGTCCAGCTTCTCCTTTGCAAAACCCTCTATCCATTCTATTGTTAGACCAAGTAAATTTAGGGCCCTTTGTAACAATCTCACTTAGAGAACAAAAATCCAAGGCTTTCCTAAACAAATCCATTTGTTTGAAGGGTCTTAGAGCAGCTCAAACTTTCTCAGCTTGGCAGGTAATTTCATTAAGGTCTCCGGCAGATAACCATGGGATATTGTTCGAAGGCTTAATGTACTTGAGAAGTGCCCAACTAGAATCTCTTTTTGCTGTATCAGGATGGCCATAAAAACCAGTAAACATCCATTGGTTAAAGTCTGCTACCTTAACATCAATACCAAAGTGCCAAGTTGAAAAATAAATAAGAGAGACATCCAACTTCTTTTTCCATAAAAGACCTAGTCCACCACTCTGTCCTCTACCATCCACTGCCAAACAATCATCAAAACCCAACCTGGCTCTTACTTCCTCAATTCTTCCTTTGTTACATTTGGTTTCCATTAGAAAAAACAAAATTGGGCACTTTTCCCTAATTAACAAACTAAGAATTCAAACTATTTGAAGGTTTTCAAGCCTTTGACAGTTCCAACATAAGAGACTTATTTAAGCTGGTTCTCAGCCTCTACCATTAACTTTTCATCCATCACATCTCTAGTTTTAGTCTTCCTTCCCTTCTTACTGATGGGACTATCATGGCCCTTTCCACAAATAGTTACTGCAACCTATTTTTTTTTTACTACTTCTCCCTACAATATAAACATCTCTAACTTCCAAATCTTTTTTAACACATGCCCTTCTTTTCCATTTGGTAAAGTGACTCATTGAATTAACCACATCTGGATCTTCAAGATTATGAATTGACTCGACATAAATGTAGTGATAAATGCCATCAATATCAGTTTCCATATATGTTTCATGCACCACATTCTCCTTTACCATTTGTGTGCCTGATCCCTTCTTGATTTGCTCCTGCTCCTTATTATTGTTTTCCTTAATAGTATGCTCCTTTAAAAGCTCTCATTCCTTAAAAAAGGTATCAGTTTCCTGAAATTCAACTACTGTTATGGGATATGAGCTATATTATTAGCACCCTTAGGATTCCTTCTAAGAGAGATTTGAGTAGTGCTCACATCATCATCTTCAACCTGCTAATCTTCTTGCTTAGAGTTTGGACTAGATTTGTCATCTTTAATCTTCTTCTTAACTGTAACCATAGGTTTTCCTGAAGAGGCCCTCAGCCATACTCCATACTGTGCATTATCTTTTGAATGTAAATATCTAATAGTGTTTGCTCTTGGACAACCATTACTACCATGTCTGATCACACCGTATCTAAAACAAAAATTGGTAAGTCTCTCATACTTAAACTCAATCCACACTTTGTTACCTTGAAAGTTGATATGGATACCTCTCATTAAGGCCTTGGTAATGTCAAAACCAACCTTAACTCTAAGATAAGGTCCCAAACCAATACCTTCTTCATCAGCATCTACCTCATTTACTTTACCAACGACTTTCCCAATCTGTTCTCCAATAATATGAGTCATCCCACCAAGAGGGATATAATGTCGTTGAATCCACAAATATTCCTTATTGAAAGTAACATCATTTGGAGAAAAATAGCCATCAAATTTCTTAAGGCAGAATAGAAATAGATCAAATAGCCATGACCTACCTTGTTTAGATCTTGTTGCTTCTGAATTTCCACAATGAAAAAGTTGGTGCCAACATCTCTGAATATCACACAACCCTGAGGCTTCCAAATATTTAACATTGTAGACTTGAAGGCTTCTCTATTGATGACTTTGTCAGATATTATATGGCCTATTAGACACAATTTTCCATGTTGATGAATGACATCCTCTTTTGCCAAAGCAACTTCCACTTCAGTTTGTTCAGCCTTAGTGTTTCCTAGTCTGCCACACTTTTCAATTATCTCTTTTGCCATGAATAGCAATAAGAAACTAGAAAAACAGATTCTGAAATAATAATAACAGACACATTCTCAGCATAAACTAGAAGACAAAACTTACTCAAGGCAAAAAAACTCCTCAACGAGAGCTAGGAGACCCCAATTCTAATTTCCGGACGATGTAGTCAAAGTGTTAATTAACGAAGATTCCATTAAACAATATCATTAGCCATGAACTGCAGTTCTAATATTGTCTGGTTGTTTTTTCGATTTTGCATTTTGTATGCTTTATTTCTATAATTTTATTCCTTCTAGTTTTTTTATAATATTATTGACATGTTTTAAGTTATTTGATATGGCTATTAAATTAATGGTACCATGCACAATTGCATTAGAAAGCTTAATTAATTATTCATGCCGATGAGCTGGTTTTGGCTACCTAAACGATTATGTGGGGAGTTAGAATCAATGTTTGCTCGATTTTGGTGGGTTTAGCAGAATTCAGAACACAAAATATATTGGATTAGTTGGAAGCAAATGTGTGTTTCCAAAGCTCAAGGAGGAATGAGTTTTAAAAATCTAAAATTGTTTAAATTGGTGTTTCTTGCTAAACGATGGTGGCGGTTTTTAACAGAACCACAATCTTAGTTGTCCTAGGTATTTAAAGCATAATATTTTTCTAATGTGGATTTTCTACATTCAAGTTTAACTTGCAAACCATCCTATGTTTGGAGAAGTATTTTTGTAGCTAAGGAGCTTTTGTGTCTTGTTGTATTTGGCAAATTGGGAAGGGTGATAAAGTTCATATAATGCAATATCGGTGGCTTTCTTTTGATCGTCAGTTAAATTCTATTGCCCCTCATCATTTAATTCAACCTTCCTCAACTGTTGATTGCTTGCTATTGCAGAACTTATCTTTGTGGAATAAGGAGTCGGTTTTTATTTTTTTCCTTCCCATTTTTCCTCCTCATGTGGCTTCTACTTCTTGTTCACTTCCTTTGTTGTCTAGACATGTAGATGATAGAGTTGTATGGATGGAAAATAAAAATGGTTATTACTCTGTGAAATTTGGTTACCATACAACTTTGCAATTGTTTCATCCATCTGATGTAGCTAAAAGTTCTCATACAGATGATTCTAAGTGGGTTTAGAGAAATTTTTGGAACTTAAAATTGCCTAGTAAAGTTAAGAATTTTGGATGGATGGCATGCAAAGATAGCCTTCCTGCACAACATAATTTATTAAGGCAAAGGGTTAAAATATATATAGATTTTTTTTTTTTTAATGTTTGTTGATGGGATATACTTTCACATCAATAATCGTGTTTAATGCGTGATAAACGAACTTGTAATTAGATTTTTTATTATCTATATCATGGTTGAATTTTGCTTTCCTTTCATTTGAGTATGGCAAAAGGCTATAATAAATTGAGAGCGAGAACAAGATCATCAATCAAGAAATAATTAATGTTGTTTGAGTATGGCAAAAGGCTATAATAAATTGAGAGCGAGAACAAGATCAACAATCAAGAAATAATTAATGTTGTGTACTGTATTTTTAGTCGTTATTTTTTTTTATTATTTCTTGATTTAAAATTAATGTTTAGTAAATAAATAAAAAGTAACACTTTTTAATAATTTAGTTACGTTTGGATAGTAGAAATATTTTATCTCATTTTATTATTATAATTTTTTTAAATTTTTACGTAAAATATAATAAGTATATCAATTTTCTTAAATATCAAAATAATAATAATATTAAAAAAATAATAATTAATAATATTTTATTTAATTTTTAATTTTTATCTTAATTTATTTTATCTCAATTTATTACCGAAATACTTTATTAACAACATATATGAGCAAGTCGATAGCATCTTGTTTACAAGCAATTCATGTAATCCGAAAAGACTCTTAAGGCATAGAGTGAGAAATGTAATCTATTGCTCGAGACATACCACTTCTTATCATTTTTTCTTTTTTATTTTATGTGTGGTCAGTAAAAAAATTTATAGACTTCGAAATCGATGCATGCACAATTTAGCGTAATAAGCAGCCTCCAATTTTATCTTAAAAAATATGTCTCACTCTATTATTTTTTCTGTATTTTACCTTTCCACAGTAGAAAGAACCTACGTAACTTATATATAGGGGTGACAATATATTACACGACCTGTTAACCCAATACGAATACGACACGATAATAGCAGGTTAGGATTTAGTCTTAATGGTTTCATGTCAAAACGGGTTAACCCGTTAAGACACAATTGCTTCACGGGTTGATAACGAGTTAACCTGTTATAACCCTATATAACATGTTAAGAAAGTTAAAATTATAATTATACCATTATACTTAAAAGTAAAATTGTTATAATTTTAATTTTGATATTTTTATTGTTTAGATTATAATTTTAGACTTGTAATTAGTTTATAATTTTTATAGATATTATGATTTTAACATTTATATAAAATTATACTAAATTTAATCAAGTTAAACGTGTTAATTTCGAATCTATTCAACCTATTTATATAAATATTTTGAAACGAGTTATATTGTATCGTGTTAACTTATTTTGTATTATTTACTAATAAGTCAAAACGGATTGACACAACACAATCCGTTATATTAATGGGTCGTGTTAGGATTTAAGATTTTGATACGATAAACTTAACAAATCGAATTAAAATTTATTTATATTATATAATATACATATTTTAACACGATATAAACACGATCTATTAACACAATATAATACCCCTACTTATATATTGAAACATACTTTCATGCATGATCTTTGAACCTTTTGTATCTATTTGCTTTTAATCAAATAGTTCTTATCTTTCCAAAAAATAAAAATAAAAAGCCAAACCCACCGTAAAGGACAAAGATTTAAATGCGAACAATTAATTACACCCTGTATTTTCACGATTCTTTGTTGCTTTTGGTAATTATTTTGATGGGCAGAATCTGCAACCACAGCTCACAAAGAGTACTGACTCTGCAGAGATGAAGCCAAGTTTGCGGAAATCTCTTTTATTTAGAGGGCTATATGTCACGTCTGCTGACTGCCAAATGACATCATACACATCGAGTATAGAAGGTATAAATACGAGATCCTATTAAAAAAAAAAAATTAACAATAAATTCTACCATTTTCTTAAAATAAATACACTATTTAACATTTTTCTATTTTGACTGTTTGGTCATAATAAATTTTCATCTTAAATATAAAATTTGTATATTATTATTATAATTTTTTTAAATTTTTATATAAAATATAATAAATAATTTAATTTTTTTTAAATTTTAATACAATAATAATATTAAAATATAATATTTTAATATTTAATCTTAAAATTCAAAATTCTCATTTAAAAAATTTCAGTGACCAAACAGAACCTTAAATCTATTTATTTTGTCCTCATTTCAGCCATTTCAGGTTTTTAGCAAGATAAAGAACAATAACCTTTGTTTGGAAAGCATTCCTAAAGGTTATGGTAATCTAGCATCTATCAGTCCATTTTTTTTGTTCATACATGCAGGTGCTTGCTATATATATGGATTTTCCTTCCAATCTGACCATGCAACAAAATTGGAGTTATAACTTCTTACGACCAATTAATGTTCTTGTGTATAGGCCACTATATTTTCAAAGTTGGCGCAAACAACACAAATATTTTGACATAACAAAATTTAATGAATTTTGCTATATACAAACGAATTCGTGTATCGATTTGCATATTATTACTGCTGTATTTATATTCAAAATTTAGATTGGCACTATTTTTATTAAAACTTGACTTTCTGACCAATCACATTTTATGGGTAAGCGTATTGGTGTGCAAAATTGCTTACAACCAAATTTTTCTAAATTTGATTTATTAAAAAAAAAAAAAAGACTAAATGTCCCGTTTAGTGCTTGGACTTTAGTTTAATTTTAAGTTGAGTTTAACATCTAAATACTTAACTTTCAAATCACTAAATTCATCTCAACTCAAAATTTCTTTATATGTGAGACTTACAACTTTTTTCAACTTCTTATAAATACATATAAACTCATCTTAATATTTAAATAAATTTAAACTCATCTTAGATAGATCTCATAAAATTCACTCTATTATCTCAACTCATTATTATTCATAAAAAATTCAATTCAGACTTAAAATTAAATTATTTTAAAATCTCCTGTTATATCAATAATACAGAGAAGAAGCGCATCCTCTCTTCTTATTTATAAATAAAGTCTTTCTACCTACCCAACATACCTCAATAATATTGTAACATGAAAACAATGTCCCACAGCATTATTATCAGCTATCAGCTAGGCATGGCATCAAACTAGGGAGAAACCTACAGCAAGCAATCTTGAATTATCAGGACCCTAGCAATCTTCAATTTCCTATCTTTACATTATTTTTGTGTTTCTCCCTTATCTACTGTCAATCAACCAACTTAGAAAGGATAAGGATAGGGATAGGAATAGGAATAGGGACGCATGGCTTTCGGAGTAAATGAATCCAACTCCAACCTGACCTGACTTTGAACAACCTTGACTCCATTCATTGCCTATCAAATTTACCTCTTACATATTTTCATTGGCTTTGAATCTTCCCTTCCCATCTTGGCTCTAATTCTCTCCTTAAAATTAAGTGTATAGTATTTAAATATCAAATAATTCATCTTATAGTATTATTAGTAGTAGCTGTCTCATAGAATTTACTAATGCGATTAGGGTTTAAGCGAGAGGAAGTGCATGCGGCTTCCTATCGACTAAGCTCCTTTTGTTCGGTTCTTGCGGATATGGTTCTATTATGATCATGTTAAGATAGTGAAGTATCTCTCTTTCTTATTAGGCAAAAAATTAAATAAATAAAAATCTATTTCGTTATCATTTATAAAAGCTTAATTTGAATAAAACCATGAGTTACTTAATTGTGTTGTAATTATATTATTTACTTTGTGGTAAAGGCCACTATGGGTCATGAAATCAATTGTTTGCTATCGATAATAGGAAAAATGCATGCACAAATAGGAAGTTATCAAACAAATTTAGAGGAATATAATTTTTTTTTTTTGGGTTAAAATAAGATATAAAAGCTCTAACACCAGTTTTATAAAGATAGATTAGAGTGGGTAAGCGACAATAAATTCTATTCATCATCCTCACATATCACACACTATATTTTTATTTTTATTTTTTTATTTTACCAAATATTTGGTATATGGATAATGAGTAGAAGAATTCAATTAGTTTAAGAATAATAAACCCCAAAAAAATATGTAATATGTAGAGATGATAAGTAGTAAAGCTCAAGAGACGAAGAATTACGTAACTGGCATACCATTCACTGATCTCACGACCTAATGCCATTCACTGATCTCACGAACTAAGAATATTTGCTGTGAGCTAGCCATAGATAAAATTTAGTCAAAGTTTGGCTACCCATCTCAAATTATATTCACTGCAAACTCTCCAAATCTACACTAAATTTAACATTGGAGTTTTTTACTGGCCAAAAATAGCCAGCCAAAATGATTGGCAATACATTTTTTTTTTTTCATTAACATATTCTTCCGCTTTCTCATTTTGATGCTATCATTTTCCAATTGCCTCTCTTTCCTTTCACACGAGCTTCAATGGGTAATGTGAATGCAAGAGAATGTGAAGGGATTTCTACAGGTGGGATTTCTACAAGTAAATGGGTAATGTGAATGCAACACAAACGGGAATGGAAATACAAACAATTACGGGACAAAATGATGTTTTGAACCGTGACTTTTATTTGATGTTTTTAATAGTAGATTTTATTTTATGTATTGAACCATATATACATTTTATTTGATGTTTTAGAAGTCATTTATGTTTTTTATTTTTTGAAAAAGCAAACGATCCATTAGGAGAAAATTAAAAATATTAAAAAATGATTTTATAAAGAAACTTGAATTGAAGTGAATAAAATTATTGAAGAAATGCTTTGTTTTATAATGAAAGAATATAATCGTTGGAGAAATATAACCATTAAAACAATATCCATTGGAAGAATAGGACCGTTAGAAAAATATAACTATTGGAAAAATAAGACTGTTAGAAGATTATATCTGTTGGAATATTATTAATGTTAGAAAATTAATTTGTACTTTTTTTAATAAGAAATAATATTCAGATCACTATTAAAATTAAAATAAATAAAAATTACAAATAGATATTTAAATAGAATAGTAATAGATTTAGATAGGGTAAAATACGTGCTCAAACCTAATCAATTAGTTTGCTTTGGAAATATTAGTAAAAAAAGTAAGTTAATTAGAATGAAAGCTATTATTGTTATGTTGTTAATGACAAAACCATCAGAAAAATGCTCGTTATAAATTATGATAATTAAAATAAAATATATCTGCAAAATATGATGAAAAAACCTAGAAAACTAATAATAAAATTGAAAATAAATAATATTTTATTATTATATAGTTTAGATAGATAATGAAAAACACTATTGATGTCCATTGACTTTTTCTACCGGTTTTTTTTTAATGGTTAAAGAAACGTTTTTTTAATGAGTTCGTATTTTTTTTTTTTAAATGCTTAAGAGGTTTAAAATAATATTTGAAAAAAAAAAAAAACCAAAAAAGAAAAAGCTTCACATTCGGTGAGGACTTTCGGTGGCTTCCCCAGGTAGGTACAGTATCACCCATAGATAATTCAAAGCGAGATTAGGTCTGTTTTGTTTTTACAAATCTTTTTATTTTATTTTATTTTATTATTACAATTTTTTTAAATTTTTAAATAAAATATAAAAAATAATTTAATTTTTTTAAATCTTAAAATAAAAATAGTATTAAGAAATTATAGTTAAATAATATTTTATTCGACTTTAATCTTATATATGTAACCATACAAGACAGTTTTGAACAAAATCGATAAAAGGTAAAAGTGTGATATTAAGGAAAATTTACTTAATGATGATCCAATGCATCTAAAGGCCTATATTTATATGTGTATTTTTCACTTATAAACTAATCATCTAATATCACATCATGAGATGATAGGGTGATAAGAAATAGGATGATGAATATATTTGTTGATATCTATTCTATTATAATAAGTGGCCATCTAACTGTTATAGTAACTTTTCTTATTTTTCCGTTAACTTTTTTTATTTTTCTATTAAATCCGTTATTTTCTTTTTTTAAGAATACAATTATCTTTCTCTACCTCTCTCTTCTCTCATTGGAACCTCTCTCACACTCTCTTATGTTTGCCTCTCTACCTAGTCCTCTCAAACCCACTCTCTTATATGTTTCTCCTAAAATACTAAGATTTTTTAATCTGAGTGTAAATGTTCAGGTCTTTAAAAAAAATGGCATTAAAGAAGAACAAGTACAAAAAGAAAAAAAAATTCACAAAGAAAAACATTAAGATATAAATAAGATTTGTTTAAATATGTCAAGATTAAAATTTTTTTTTTATCAAAACACATAATTTGGATTTATCGTCCAAAATTTTCAAAAAATTTTAAATTTTTTACGTTCTTTGAGTGTAGTGGTAGTATTTATTGTGGTGATAATAATATTATTTTTATTTATTTATATTATTCTAATGAGTGTGGTGGTAGTATTTATTATGGTGATAATGATATTATTTTTATTTATTTATATTATTTTAATGTATCTTAATTTTAATTTTAAATTAATTTTTTTTATTTTTTAATATATTTTAATATATAATTATTATATTTATAAATCTATTATTATCAAAAGATATTTACTAAAGTTTGTGTGTATATATATATATATATATCCATTGAGAGAGAGAGAGGAATGGCCACCAACCACACAGGCCAACGCTTTTGAAGCTGCTGCATTAATAATGGGTATGCATTTCCGTTTTTCAGACCACCGAGCCGCCAACCCAACTGCCTTTGCATTTAACGCTCGCCCCCTGCTCTGCGATCTATTTCGCAACGCTATATTTCCTGTGTTTTATGGGTGGGGCTACTCTAACCGCTGGCTTGCCGCCCAGTGTAAATTTTTTTTTTAATTATTAAATAAAAAAAATATATCAATATATTTAAAATCTATTTCTTAATTACTAAATAAAAAAATATTATTTTTTTTCCGAACGGTACACTTGAGTGGTATACTTGAGCGATACCGCCCGAACAGCAAAATGGCTTTATCATTTATCTTTTTATCTACCTGTTAAAACACACGCCACCACCACCACTATCACTCAAAAAAGGACATCCTTTCTCTTAAAAAAAAAAAAAAAAAATCCATGCATGTGTTCAACGAATTCACATAAGACAATATAATATATTCACGAACTATATATGTTAATAACAAGATAAGTCATGTTATAATTAATAAAAATTTCATAAAAATAAATTTATAAATTGACATAATTTTATTTAATATATTATATTTATTTTATAATAAAAATAATTTTATAATTTGACATATCACATTAAATTATATAAGTCGTAATTTTATTTTTATAAAATTCTTTTATGATCAAAGCAATTATGATAAAATTACAAAAAATCATCATCCATGAATCTCTCTCTCTCACACACACACACACAGACGACACATACAGATCGAAGTTTTATCTGAACAATAGGTGGGTAAGTTG
The DNA here is from genome assembly GCF_018687715.1 of Carya illinoinensis. NCBI lineage: Eukaryota > Viridiplantae > Streptophyta > Magnoliopsida > Fagales > Juglandaceae > Carya > Carya illinoinensis. The sequence goes on along the minus strand of NC_056753.1, from coordinate 4,672,600 downwards.
AAGTTGTGATGAATTTCAGTAGAGAAAAAAGATAAAGCAATACATAAATTATGTGTGTGTGGTAGCTCGATCGACCCCACGCATATATATATTCTCTGGGTCTCTTTTTATAATCATTTATTGTTGGACATAAAGTGAAAAGATAGAATATTACGTGTATATATATATATAAATAATATTTGAAGTCGTGATTGTGCAAGCAGCATGCAATCATTTAAAAAAAAATAAATTAATATAAAATTCACATAATTAATTATGTACAACCATTTACATCTTGTTTACATGTGCCGATTGTATCTAACAGTTCCGATATATATATAGTAAAGTTTTGTTATATACAAATATAATCAAGTACTAATTTATATATTAATACTGATCTTTTCATATTTAAAATTTAAATTAACACTGTTTTCAATAAAATTTATTTTTTAATTAATTATAATAAATTAGTGTATATCTTAGTACACAAATATATTTATAACTAGATTTTTCTATTTAGTATAGATGAGGCTACAAACCACGGGGGCTGGGAGGAGGTGGGGACACCCATTGGGTCATCCTTAACCAAACGACAACCCAAACGCATCTCCCATTCTCTTTCCTCAATGAATTCGATTTTCATTGGCCAGGGCCCTTTGTTAATTTTTTTTTTTTTTCTCTTTTTTGAAGGTAAATTTACAGTAACACAGTAGAATGATGCAGAAAAGAAAAAGAAAAAGAAAAAGAAAAATAAAAATGTGTCAAAGACTCTACTAATAATGATTGCACGGCTGTATCGATGGGAGGGCCCTTGAAGGTTTTACTTGGACGGCTGCGTGCCCGTGACAAGTCTGCTTTGGTCCTGACTCACCTCGACAACATCTCTTGCAACAGACCTCAGATTCGGCTTTTGGGAAACATGTCCCTTGTTCACTTTTTATTTGATCATACTTTGTGGGTGCATGTGCATGGATCAACCTTGTTGCCAAAAAGACCTCTCGAAAATCTTCTAGTCCAGAGTAAAAAGTATCTGAAACCATAAATTCAACTATCCTTGGGGGGGAACTTTTGAAACGAGTTCTCAGGCTCAGGAATGTGGAGGAAGAACTAAAGAGTGTTTGATTTATCAATGGTTTGGAACACCATTGTTACACCGAGTAGCAAGCAAGTCAAGGATACCCTACGTTCCCACTGCCACCCAAACGCACCCACTATTATGAGGAAATGAAGATGGAAATCTAAAAGCAAACATGTAAAACATGACTCAGATTTTACAATAGAAGAGTCTGATTGCATTAAACAAAAATAAATGCTTTAGACATAAGGAAATTTAAAAAATGTAAACCTATAAAGATAATTATATTTGAAATTTTTATTATTTTCTTTTAAGTATTTTTTTAACATCTCTAATTATTAAGAAAAAAAATAAAAAATATTCAATTTTACTGATAGTCATTTCTTTAACTATTAAATAAAAATTAAAAATTTTAAAAAATAAAATAAAATAAAAAGACTAGTAAACGGGTGGTAGGAAATAATAAGTTTATTATTATCTAACTTAAAACTGACGTATAATAAAATATGTCATCTTTATAAAATTACTTTTATTATATTATAAAATTAATTTTATTATATAATAAATCTAACATATCATATAAAGATGCCGATTGTAGATTTAATTTTGTAAAATATTTTTATGATTGTCATATTTATATTAGAAAAATAATAATTTTATGAAATTGACCCATAAAAGAGACAAGGAGGACAGTGGGATGAATCATAACCTCCGAGTAATCCTACTTTTTTATTGGACACATTTCGGTGGAAAAATTACTCGATGCAAGCCCCAATTCCTCCCTACGTAAGCCTTCTTAATTAGGAATGTTAGCTTTAGGATATGTTTTTAGGCAGTGAAATGAGACGTGAATTAATAGTAGTAAAATTATTTGAATTAAGATATTTTATAAGATTTTGAAAAAGAAAAAAGAAAAGATTGAATAAAATATTATAATGTTAAAAGAATTGTATTTTTTTTTTATATAATTTGTTTAAAAATTTAAAAAATTGTAATGATTAAATAATAATTAGATAAAAATATTAAAGATTTAAAATTAAAAAAAAATATTTTATGATTAAGTGATATTTACAAAAAAAAATTTATGAAAAACTTTAAAACGAGAACTTCCCAAACATGCCCTTAATGTCCAAATCACAGTACGATCATTTAATGGTTCTCGTAGGCAAAATCACAAGGACTATAAGATAGATTTGGTAGCACAGATGAGATATAAAATTTTCATCTTATCATTACAATTTTTTTAAATTTTTACATAAAATATAATAAATAATTTAATTTTTTCAAATCTTAATTTAATTTTTTCAAATCTTAAAACGATAATCATTTTAAAAAATAATATTTTTTCAACTTTTATATAAAAAAAAATTCTCATCTCGCCATCCAAACCTATCTTGAAAAATCCAGATATGCTCTTTAAATATGATGACATCGTATTCTCATCTTATCATAAACCATAGTACTATATATTAAAACTAATTATATATGTAATAATTTTTGATGACCTAACGTGATGTAATAAGATGGAAATACTAATTATGTAAGTGTTGGTTCTTTAGATTACCTAATAATTAATTTTAATGGTATAATTTGTATCCTTGTTGATAAAAATACATATAATGCAGAAAATAGAACAAAAGAAAAGAAAAACCTCTATAATAGATGGGTAGAAAGTGGGGAATAAGATCCAAGCTATTTCACATGAAATTGATAGTATCAATTTATTGTTAATTATCAAAAGTAAATCTAATCCTTTTTGAAATATAATGATCATAACATCTCATGATTTATTTCAATGAATACTATCAATTTAAGGTAAAATGGAGTTACATCTATACATACACGTGATGAGGGTTGGGTGTAAGAACTTGCTAACAAAATCTGAGATTTATCTATATTCTTCACCTATAGAAACAAACACTTTAAAACAAATAACGCTTCTTTTTTACTTTCTAGTTGGTAAGAAAAAAAATTCCTTTTTCTCAACAGAAATAACCAACACATATGCTTGATGCCAGTAAAGTTGGATGGCATACATGAGAGTCTGAGACATTGCATCCACTATTTTCTTGTTTATGAGAAAGACAACAGCAACAGTAGTTTGACCACCAGATTCAAACTCACTTAGAAAAAAAGTGCACGATTGAGGTTAGTCTTATATTAATTCCATTTCCCGGTTTGAATACAAAAGTCCACCCAACTTATGTCAACTAATTATTACAACTTTTCCAAATTCCTACGCAAAATATAATAAACAATTCAATATTTTCAAATCCCAAAACAATAATAATATCAAAAAATTATATTCTAAAAATATTTTATTCAATTTTCAACTTTCAACTTTCATCTCAACTCATCTCATCTCAACTCACTATTTAGCTCCCTCTTTCAACAAACATTAATGCTTTATGGATCACATAAAGTAGGTCAACACTAGCACAAGATAATGTAAGCACATAGAAGACAATCCTACCAAGGAGAGCAATGCAGAATCATTAAATCGTTGACAATAAATAACTACATGAAATTACAATGAATGGGGACAACTAACTGGACATGTAATTTCCCAGCAGCATGTATATTCATTCTCAAGTAAATCTGCATGCCTTCCCATCCTTGAACTTACCTCCATTAACTCATACTTTATCCTAATATGAACTTATCAGATAAGGGAACGAAGAAAGAAAACTGCATTCGTTTGATGCATTGAGATGACACCTTGGTTTGGAGTAAGGATAAGAAGGAGAGGATAAAGAATAGCTACATTACAATGAACGTACCGGCTGGTGTCAGTTGGATGCTGAAGATAGCGTCCAAAAGTTTTTGGTTGCAACAAGTATTTTCTCTCTCCCATGTGCTTCAGGTTCTTTCTCATGAATGGTAGCTGTCCATCTCACGGCATGAGCTAGGCGACCTACTTTATCAATAGCTTCAGGGGAATCTCTAACCACAACTGTTCCCTCTGGACGTAAAATTCGATCCATCTCTACCATCAAATCCACAAGGTTACACCTGAAATGAGGTCTCCAATCAATGAGCATAGTCACTTAGCATCAGTAACAGCTTAAGCAATCTATCGAATACTGTGGCCAAGTAGAGGTTACTTCAAATGATAGTTGTTGTTAGGAGCCTTTTATAATTTATTTACTTAAGCTAACTTCTTTTGTAGTGACTGCCTTTGTAACATATAAATTGTGCTTTTGATTATCCAGAAAAACTCCTTCGCATTACCCATTCCATAAAAATCTCCAAGGGGCCAGGGAAATCAAGAGACAGCTAAGAACTATAAATGGGGGATGAAGTTTCAAAGGAGAAATACCTGTTCTTGCCCGAACCCGAATCTTTTATAAGCAACTCAATGCCGGTTACATGAATGAGATCATAGGTCCTAGGATATGTTGAGAAAGGCTCACACCTGCTCAAAAATTGTAACCATTATAACCCGAATCTTTTATAAGCGACTCAATGCCGGTTACATGAATGAGATCATAGGTCCTAGGATATGTTGAGAAAGGCTCACACCTGCTCAAACATTGTAACCATTATATTCTATGTTACTTTGATAGGTAAAGTAAAAACCACATCATATTCTATAGATAAGGTAAACGGAATCCCGGCTGTTTAATGTGTACTTGCTCAAACATTGACAACAAAATGCTTGACTGTTTATTGATGCACCCCACTAAAAAATGCTTGACTGTTTAGTATCTATATAATGATAGTCACTTCACAAGTAATATGAATGATTCGTGTAATGGATCAACATGATTCGTGTAATGGATCAACCTGTCTGAGATAGTCCAATAGGAATCTCTATTAAAGAGACGGGCCAGATGAACTAAAAAATCTCACCAATCATGGTAGACCCCAATAAGGCCTCTGTCATAAATTGCAGCCAAAGTAGGTGGTTTGTGAACAGGAACCACATTCATTAGCCACATATGGTCAGACTTTAGGGCTGCTGCAAAGCCTCCAAAAAATGCATTCATGTCTATGATGTTGCGTATAGCTGAAGTTCCAAGCTTTAGGTTTAATGAGTTTTTGTAGTAAGCAACTCTTCTAGCCCACCGCCGAGTGTCAGCCTCAAACACATCCATGCCGTTTTTCACGAGGCTTGCTCTTGAAGGAATTTTTGTTAGCCTTTCTGGCCACTTTGCAATTGTCCCAACAGCAAGTTCTCCTTTTACAGAAGAGGTCCTACTTACACATTTTCTCAATTTGAAGTACCTGCAGGAAAATTGAGCTTACTTTTTCAGAACTCTCACTAAATACTTTCCATACAGGTCCTGGCATGATCACAGCAGGTGTATGGCATGGCGCTAAACCTTTGACTTCCTCCCTTCTCCCATATAAAAAAAAGGGCCCAGAAACAGGGAAATCATTCTAAAGGATAGTTACCATGCATAACTTGGGTCATCTGCTTCATCACACAATTCGAGGCCAAATTCATTTTGGTTGGGGAGACATGAATCACCCACTGGCTTTTTCCAGATAACAGTGTTTCCATCCACAGCAATGAGCTCATAGCACAATGCTCTAGCCACACCCTGCAGATCTGCCCATTCCTTGTCTTGATTAGGCCATTGTACAGGGGGGCCAGAGATAATCAGATATCCTCCTGGTCGAAGCAACCTATCCACTTCGATGAAATATGTTGCATCTGCAAAGCCAGATTTCGATATGATAAAAACAAGTAGCAGGGGGTAGCACTGGTATAATATAGGAAAGGCTACATTTGACAAAGAACTCACTGTAAGCAGTAAATGGGATTAAACATCGAGAACAATGAACCAAGTCAAATGAGAATGCAGGAAATGGGAGTCTGCGAGTTCCAAGCATGGCAACAAAAGCTGGAATCCCTCTCTCCAGTGCAAATTGTATTTGGGCTTTATGTGAATCTCTCGGTGCAAACGACATAGTTAAGATGTCTTCAGCTAGCAGATATCCCCCAAAACTGGCCACCTGCAAGAGGATTATATTTTGCAACATCAAGAAGAATAAATTCTAGTAAGGTCTCAGAGAAGTACAGTGATACAGCTCCTACCCCACAACCCATATCGAGAGCGGTTCTTAGAATGCCACCACTTATAGGGACGTACTGTCCAAGCTTTTCAATATACTGTACTGCACCATCTGGGAACATCGTGCCTCCACCAGGGAAAATGAAGTATGGACCTTCCCTCTTCATCCATCCCTGATGACCTTTCCTATCCGCAATTTTGTTGTGTGGCATGTTGCTGTGCCATATCTGCACATTAATATTACACTCGATAATTGTAAGAGTTTTGCTACTTAAAGCTAGTGTGAAAACACATTACTTGCTGTGGAACTCATTATAGTTATAACAAAGACAAGACGCAAATGCTTTTTTATGTTAGCTGATGTGGCAGGTTTCCACATCAGAGATATGTTTGGTGTGTCAAGAGCGAGCAAATAGATTTTTTCTTAGAATATATGGGTAGATAACTAATCCATTTCTGGTAAATCATGGCATCGTATGTCAGTTTCTCTGCATCTGAAACAACATTGAACAGATTTTAATATTGGTTTGTTGAAGACTACACCATGCAAATCCTTTCTTGTGTGGTGGATTTTAAAGAGAGAAAAAAATAACACAGACGTTTACTTCACATTAAAGGCTGATTACTTCGTGACTTGCGAGCAATCTTCGTCTGGCTACTTTTTCCTTCACTGGCCTCTAATATCGCAGCTCATTAACAAGCTAGCTTTACGGGGGTGGTAAATCATACCCGCTAAAATCTACACATCCAAAATTGGAGCATTAACAGCTAAGCTTCCATTCATTTTCAGAAATAATAAGCTAAGAAACGTATAAGTTTACAACCAAAGGCTTTTTCCTTTCTCTTCTATTTCAAGTTTCTCAACAACCAAACAGTGCGACTTAATCGATTACCTTGTGCAAGCTCTCGGGCCACTGCACCGGAATCTTGTACCCATCGGGCGGTGGGATCAGACAAAGCGGCGTCTCATCGGGCAGCGGGCAATGCCGCTCCCTGTAGAAATTCATTTCCCGGCTCAACTGGCTATTTCGCCGGGGATCCTCACAGGGCATGTGGTCCGCGGACTCAGCGGAGCAGGCCTCAATGGTGGCAGACTGGGCCCCGAGCTCCAACACCGCCACGAGGCGATGACGCTGACGTGGATCGGCGGTGGAGACGAGGAGCGCCTGGCGACCGGAAGCAGCAAGAGAGTCACCGAGGGGAGAGAAGACGAGGAGGAAGAAGAGTAAGACAAAGCCGAAGAAGGCCGCAGAAACAAGGTCCAAGAGCCGCCATTGCCGTGGAAATCGCCTCGACGTGGGAAAATTCAGGTGAGCCGTATCTTTTCTTGAATCGGATGAGATGGGCATATCTGGGTTCTCAGTTATTTGCTAATTTTGGGTGTATTTATGGTTGAACAGAAGATCACAGAGAGAGAGAAACTCCAAGTATTTTTTTTTTTTTTAATATAATAAGATGGAGCAGAGGAGAACAGACAATGGCCGCCGCCGGACTGCAGAATATCTGTCGGGTGGAAAGTTTTTTTTTGGATTTAAAAAAAAAAAAAATTTACAGAGAGAGACAATTGTTGTTCGTAGACGAAGCGATGGAAATGGGAAAGGAAATTGGCATTAAAGTATGCAACTTTGCAGTCCAGCAGCTGGCTACTCGCCACTTTCTGCACTGTTAAAGATTTAAGAGCACTAACTTCTCAATATATTTTTAAATTTTAATAAATTTATTTAAAATAAATTTACATTAGATTTATTAAGGAGATATTTAAAAAATTTTAACCTATAATAATTATTATTCTTCTTTTAAATTTAAAAGTCGCTATTTTATATTTAAATTAATATTTTATTTTAATTTTAATAGGCAATAATTTTATTTTATTTTATTCTAAATTAATTGGAAATCAATTATTTAAGTACTAAATTAAACTATTAATATCCATATGGTTAGTATAATTATAAAATATGAAGAAAAAAATTAAAAATATTATTATTAAAAAAATAATATTATATTATTATTTTGATGAAGCTAATAACTAATCTAATGTAAAATTATAAATATGAAGATTTTAGATTTACGAAAAATATATACTTTTTATTAAATTTTAAAGATAAATTTAATGAGTCTAATACTAATATTCTAAATAACCAAATTTTTCGTTAAATTTTTAGTATCTTAGAATTTCATCACAATTCTATTACAAAAAGGCTTTTATACGTAGTATTACTCGATAATACTTAAAAAACTAATTTATACAAATTTTATTCAAATCTTTATAAAAAGGTGGACCTCACCTTAAAAAAAGCATAATAAAAACTATTTTTATTAATAAGATTCATTTTTTATAAAAGAATTTATATAAGATTTATCTATTTAAGTATGGGATATAATCATTTTACCTATCATTCCTATAAAAATTCCTTACAATTTTTTAAACCTACTAATTTTTATAATTCTTTTTTTTTTATACGTGTTTTTTTTATATAATTCTAAATAAGATAAACATAATACTAGGACTCTACGATATTTAACATTGATGATGGATTTATAGAAATTTTTTACTCATCGTTTTCATACTACACACTATACATAATTTTTTTTTTCTCTTACTAAATGTGTGATATATAAATGATGAGTAGAATAACTCAATTAGTTTAGGAAGAATAAAATTAAAAAAAAATAAAAAATAAAAATAAATATAATGTGCGATGTGTAAAAATGATGAGTAGTAAAGCTCTTAAATTAGAAAATTATAAGAAATCTCAATTCTACCGACTTGGGAGTATAATTTTCTAAAGATCGGGTGGAGCAAATATTCACACATGGGGGAGAGACTTATGGGTGGAATTTGATTTAAATTATAAAGGTTTTGATCTGAGGGAGAGATTTAAATCATGAATACATCCATCACAATTGTATAATTTGACTTAAAATGAACTTATTTGATAAATGATGACGAATGAAACTCAAATAAGATTTTATATAAGTTTGCAAGTTCTTATTATTTCGTTTTTATATAAAAAAATGGTTTCATATTTATTATTGTTCTCTAATATTATTTTAATATTAACACCGATAACTCTTTTTAAAAAAAAAAAATGATAGTATCTTAATTTTGTTGATTACCCTCAATTATGACGGATAAATACTTTATACAAAGAGAGGAAAGTTGGAGTTAACAAAAGTATAAAGAAAAAAAATTCCAAAATCAAGTTCCAATAAAATAACTAAAGACTATATATCAAAACATAATACAATGAGACTTATAACGGAGATAAGTTATAAGTTATAACGGAGTATTAGTATCCCTACCCAAAAAACAAGAAAAACTAGCAATGATAGAAAACTTATTAGAACGTAAAACATCACCACAACTAGCTGACCCAGAATTACATTTTGAAACACTACCATTTAACAAGGATAGATCTTTCGGTCCGGATAATGAGTCTTGAGATATGTAACGAGTTGAGCATAGGAACTTTAGGCTTCAAAAAGGGATTAAGCTCACGCATCCACTTCTCAATCTTACCAACAATAGTAATGACAATAGTATAAGAACCCTCAGGTCTTACTTTATAATTACGTGCTAGCCATAAATTTTGTTATAAGAGTGATGATGGTAGCAAGTGAGCGAGCAATGTAAATTGATAAGAAACCTTGAAAAAAGACCTCTAATAAATAATATTGCTCTTCTAACAGCTAGAGCCCAAAAGAGTATGACCAAAGACGGAAGAGAAGTACAACTAGATTTTTTTTTTCTCTAGAGAGCAGTCTGAAAAAATATGATTTGCGTTTTTCATACCCTCGGAACAAGCAGATCATTTAGAGGCCAGAGAAACCTCACATTGTTGAACTTTATCATCGAGGGTGATTCCATTATGCCAGAGCTTCCAAACAAAAATTGAAATCAGTAGGAAGGATATGATTCCAAACAAAACTCATGGCTATGTTGGTTAGGAGGTGGTCCTCAAAAAGGTTCCAAACCGATTTAGAAGAGAACTTATCATCATGAGAATGTCTCCAGACTCTAATATTAGAGCCAAGCTTAAGAGAGACATGGTAGTTGTTAACCTCGTCAATAAGAGAAGTCGCCTAAAGTATAGAGCACATGACTATTCCAACCAATGAAAGAACAAACATTTCTCAAATGAAGACGGAAACTAAAAGCCTTTTCTGGGCTAAGGAATCAGTCCCAGTCCATTTATTATACTAGAAGTCTAAAGCTCCCTTCCTAATTTTCTGTTGACTTTCCTAATGAGTGATATGGAGATAATGACATATAACTTTTTAAGACTTGGAATAATAAGTCTTAGCCATAATAGTGTCAAGTGAGGGAGCAGTTGTCATGTATTTATGGTGGAGAAAGGGAGCCTAAGGAGAAGTGGAAATGAGAAAATGCCAAGTTAACTTACAATGAAGTCTTAGCCATAATAGTGTCAAGTGAGGGAGCAGTTTTCATGTATTTATGGTGGAGAAAGGGAGCCTAAGGAGAAGTGGAAATGAGAAAATGCCAAGTTAACTTACAATGAAGGGCTTGGAAGATATTATGTAAGTTTCTAATTCCTAGGTCACTTTCAAGGATAGGACGGACAATATGATGCCAAGAGATCTAACTTCTTTTAATATGATCTCATACTCACTCCAAAAGAAAGTAGCAAACACTTTATGAATGGATTCAATGACTTTTTTTGAGTGAATTGAGAACATAGAGAATATGGTTAAGAATGGAGGTAAGGACATATTTTATCAAAGTTAGCTTTCCTCCCGTGGATAATAAACAATCTTTCCACCCAGATCTCTTTTTTTTTTTTTTTTTTTTTTTTTCAAAATAGAGCCAAAAGTTGAGATGAAGAGCTTATATAGGAGAGGAGGCCACCAAGATAAACAATGAAAAACTTACCCTCATTGAATAAAATTCTTTCTGGTGCTAGGAGCATTCTTTTACAGAAGAAATACTGATAATAACCTGCGGAAATGGAATCGCTTGAACCCACAATTAATTTGAAAACACTCATAAGAAAGCCAATATCAAGTCAATTGAAAAACCTAAACCTATTGAAGAATTCGTTTCAAGAACTTAGATTATATGAAAATTTAGACCCATTGAAGAACTTGTCTCAAGATCCAAGATTACAAAAGATGAATGATAAAAGGTTGTTATTTATCTTTAATTAGTTCAAAAGTTCATTCAAGAACAAGATGAGATAAATTTAATTTACAATAAATAAAATTTATCAAATTTCATAAACTTCTTAGAATGAGGTTACAAAAAGTATTTAAACTAAACCCTAATTGAAACCTTAAGTCAGAATAATGCCATTTCTTCCAAAAATACCCCTAAGTGAATAATGCTAGGGGTGGGCAGTGGGGTCCCACCCCCGCTGCTACCCCGCTCGCATAGCGGGTGGCGGGGGTTCCGCAGCCCGTAATTTGGCTCGTGGGCAGGGGTAGTATAGGGTGGTTCCCCGCCTCGCCCCGGGTTTAGATATATAATAATATTATATATAATTATATAATATATTTATAAAAAAAAAAAACCCCTCAGGTGACCAAAAGGGCGTCGTTTTGGCACCTGAGGTTTATTTATTTATTTATTTAAGTCAGTATTGATTTTTACCCGAAACCCCCCAGATCAGACCCCCCTCCCCCAGCTCCAGTACCCATAACCCACCCCCCCTCGAACAGAAGCTGCCCAACCCCCCAATGCCCCATTGCCTCGTCGTGACTCCTATCGCCGTCGTTTGTGCCCCCTGTCGCCACCGCAGCTGCCTCCTCGAGTCTCTATTAGTCTATGCTAGTCGTTGTCGCCGAAGGTAGGTCTGTCTCTCTCGTTTTTTTTTTTTTTTTTTTTTTTTAAATTTTTATGGAATTAAATGGAGGATAGGATTAATGGAGATGGAGGATGAGATTGTGAATTATGTGCTGTGGAGGATTGAATGTGCATGTTTGTGACGAGATCAATGATGGATCTGATTGTTTAAAATGGTTTTGTGATTTATTTCGATTTTGTGTAAATTTGTTTTTATAAAATCCTTTTGGTTTGATTTTAATGGTTGGATTTTATGGAATGATCCGATTGTGGCATGATCCGATTGTTTAGGATATTTTTAGGGTTTTGTGATTTATTTTGATTTTGTGTAAATTAGAAAATACACGGTTATTTATTTTCATTTTTATTGCAATTTGCAGTATAAATAAATATAAATGGTGCAATTTGGTGGGTGTTCTTTGTTTCATTTGGATTTCAGAGATAGATTGTATTTAAATACATGTTCTTTACGTTTGATTATAAAATTTGTTCAACTGAAAGCTAAACTTCCAAGGTGGACAAAAGACACTATCTAAGTAATTAAAACAGAAACCCTCAATCAAAAAAAAAAAAAAAGTAATTAAAACATAGTAGTGTAATTAAAAAATTATTAAGGAATCTAATTTTTACTATTAAAAATGATTATTACAATGTGTTTATTTTAAAGGGATATGATTTGCTGTGTATACATAGTAGTGTAGGTAGTAATTATTTCATCGATGATAATTAATATCTCCACTCCCCATTGTCAAACTTTTTCTTTTGTTTTTTTTTTAAATTTTATTTTAATTTAAAAAATATATAAATTTATTAATAATCATTTTCTTAACTATTAACAAATAAATTAATAGTTATTAACAAATCATTTTCCTAACTATTAACAAATAAATTAATAGTTATTAATAATCATTTTCCTAACTATTAGCAAATAAATTGATAACTATTAACAAATCATTTTCTTAACTATTAACAAATAAATTAATAAATAATATGTTTTTATAAAGTGCCTTGCAAGTTGAACAATAAATATGTTATATATACTATATAGGGCTCAGTACTTCATATGTGAGGTATGTTATTAATTTATGTGAACTGAAATTAATGAGGATTCGTAATTACTATTATAAACATATTTTGGAATGTATTGCATTTGGTTGGATGTTAATACTTTTCATGTTTGTTATAATTTCAAATTTATTGTTTGCTTGAGTTAATGGAAATGCTAACAGATTCTAATGCGAGCTCTCCTATTGAGGGTACCCCTATCTCTACCCCTATCCCGATTGAGGGTACCCCCTGCCTCTATCCATACCCCTACCCCTACCCCTTGCCCCGCCCCCGAACCAAACAAAAAACCTACTTTCATAGTTTGGTCTCACTTCACCAAACTAAAGGGTGGTGGTCCTAATAACCCTCAAGGTAAGTGTAACCATTGTGGTAAAATTTATGCATGCCACTATAGGAAACATGACATCTCGCAACTAAAGGTGCACTTAAAAGAGCAATGTAAAAAAAGTCTAATTCTAAAATCTTTGCAAAAGAAGAGTCAATTTAGGTTAGAAATTGGACTTAAAAAATGGAGGATGGGAGTAGTGGGGGTATTGAGTTGAAGGGGTACACGAAGTATGATCCAGTGGAGTGTAGGATACACCTAGCTCGTATGGTCATCATAGATGAGCTGCCTTTTCAAATTGTGGATGAGGAAGGGTTCCAAGTATTTTATCACTACATGGAACCAAGGTTTCAATTTCCTTCTCGTCACATGGTGGCAAATGATGTAAAATAACATTATCGATCTAAAAAAGAGAAATTGAGGGGTTTTTTGGTTGATCAGTTTGTTTGCCTCACCATTGATTGTTGGACATCGGTTTAAAATTTTTATTATATGTCTTTGACTTGTCATTTTGTTGATGACAATTGGACATTGCTTAAGAAAATTTTCAAATTTTGTCAAATTATCAATCATAAGGGTGAGACGATTGGGAGGGCCTTGGAGGCCGCTATAAAGGAGCGGGGGTTGACACGTGTTGTGACATGTACAGTTGATAATGCATTGTCTAACGATATCGCATTGGAATATCGTAAGATCTTTCTTAGAGAGGCAAATAAGACAATCTTGGGTGGTGAGTATTTGCATGTAAGGTGTGCGGCACATATTCTTAATCTTATTGTCAGTGACGGTATGAAAAATCTTCATGACTCTACTGCTCGGGTCAGGACTACTGTGAGATGGGTGAGATCTTCTTCTGCGAGATTGGAGAAATTCAAGATTGCTGCGCGGTCTGCGGGCATAACATCAAAGAAGGAGTTTTTTTTATTGATTTGACTACGCGATGTAACTCAACATTTTTTATGTTGTAGGCGACCCAAGAGTATAAGTTGACATTTGCCTTATTGGGTGAGGAAGATATCCAATATGTAAAATATTTTGAAGATCAAGTGGGATTGGGGAAGCCTATGACTGAGGACTGGGATGTTGTATCTACTTTCGTAGATTTTCTAAGGCTTTTCTATGAGGTTATCACGATTTTATTTGATTCTTTGTATCCTAAATCCTATAATATTTGTCAATAAATATGTAAGATAAAAGAATGATTAGGTGATATTATTGCGAGCGGTTACACTAGGTTGCGAGAGATGGCATTGTTGATAAGGGCGAAGTACGATACTTGGGGAGATTTCGATAGGGCTAATATGTTGTTATATGTAGCTATTATCATTGACCCCTGATTTAAGGTGGATGGCATATTATATAGATTGGGTATTGCCTACGTGTAAGTGTGGGCAGAGCATATTGCATCAAAGGTTAGGGAAACCTTTGATAGATTATTTGATGAGTTGACCATCTTGCGGTGTGGTAATATTGTGGCATCTACCCCTATCCCTCCACTAGTTCTAGATGCCAGGGTGGAGAAAAAACGTGGAATGGACTAGGGTGATAAGATGGAAGGGAACCTATTCACGAGGAGTACTACAGAGGTTAAGTCAGAGATAGACAGATACTTTGGTCTAGATCTTGAACCATATGTACGAAACTTTGATATCTTAGCTTGGTGGAAGATACATGCCCCCAAATATCTCGTCCTTACACAAATAGCCCGTAGTATTTTGGCAATTCCTATTAGTACTATAGCCTAGGAGTCAACCTTTAGCACCAGAGGGTGTGTATTGGATCCATTCCGGAGCTCATTAAATCCTATCACTGTTGAGGCTTTGATTTGCACTTTAAATTGGATCATAGGGAGTCCAATTCATGTTTCGGATGTTATTGATTATGATCATGTTAACGCCGAGGAGGAGGGTGATGATGCACCTGGATCTGGTAATATCACCTGAATTCAATTCTTTTATTTTTATTTATTTATTTTCATTTAATTGGTGTTAATTTCAAATTTAATTATTGTAGTGATATCTAGGATGGCGTCTTCAGCTACCTCCCCTGCAGTATGACTTCTTTTATATTAGACTCTAGACCCACCATTGCTCATGGTTTGCACAATTAATCCCTTAATTTATGAGTTAAAACTTTATATTGATAATTCTAATTCGTTTTATTTTTAACTTATTATTATTGCATGATTTATAATCTTGAATTTAATTTTCACATAACTCAACACAATGGAACGTCTCAGTGAACTCACCGCCACCCAAAATTGATCAAACTTTCCAATGTTATGATTTTGTTAATTTCTAATTAGTTATAATGTTAATCATTAATGATACAATTTGTAGTATTTATTATTTTTATGTCTTTACAATTTTGTAATTGTCAATTAGTTACCTTAATTTGTAATTTCTATCATTGTAAATTTGTAATAGCTTAATGCATGCCTTAGTGATAGTTATTACTTAGTACTTAATAGGCTAATAGTATTAGGTTGACCGTTGAAGTTTTTGAACTTGAAACTTAGTAATTAGTATTTGTATTCCTAATTTTTTTTTCAGTTTTTTTTAACATATAAATGTAGTTGTAGTTAAAGTTTTAGTCCAAAAACAGGTCTGAGTTGTATTTCTAGGTCATTCTAAACCTAGAAAACTGATTTGGGTTCAAAATGTCCCAAATAATCTAAATGGACCAAGACCCAATTAGACAGAAGCGGGGGGCAGACGATGGGAAGTCCACTCTTGCACCCCTTCTACCGGACGGGGTACCCCGATCTCGCATTGACGGTGGCGGGGTAGGGGTGGCCTCACCCGGGAGGGGGGGGGATGTGTAGCACCCCTAAATAATGCCACGGCTACAATAACTCAGCTACGGTAATTTAAAAAACCTCTTGAAACTCTAATTCAACAAAATAAAACATATGTGGGCCAAGTATCCTCAAACCCAATTATTCTAGACTAATTCATATAACTAATAAAAAACGCTTTTAATGAGTTAAACAAGTTCAAAACCTTAATCACATAAACATAATAATATACCTAAACAATAACTCTAAGTCATGTCTTATATAGTTTGTATCAAGTGGATCAAAACTGGATTTCCTTTTTTGAAGCCCATCTTAAGTGTTGGTCTCTTACTTGTTTCATCCCAAGTGAATTTCACCAATTCTTGCATAGCTTCCTTGATCTTTCTATATCTTGATTTTATGATTGTCCAATCTGGAACTTGCAAAAGATCTTTAAGACTTGATCCACCTTGGTGCCCATCATTCCCCCTCTCCTCAAAAGGATTCAACCTCGAATTTTCATCTGCATGAAAAGGAAAAAAGTTAGTAATATTAAAACTAGTAGAAACATGATATTTACCTGGAAGATCCACTTGATATGCATTATCATTAATTTGTTCAAGAATTTAGAAAAGTTCATCCAAGCTACTCCTGTTATCAATAGGTAAAGGCATTAGATCAAAAGAATAAGTGGATTAAAGTCATAATCAATTTCACAATGTGAAAAATTAGTAATAGAATGAACATTCTAATTATATGCAACATCAATAAATGTCAAACAATACTCCCACAAATGTTCAAGAAACATATTCAAAGTCTTCCATACATCAAAATGACCACTTCAATTATAAGCAAACTCAATGAATGGCAAATGGTACTCCCAAAAGTGCTAATGTAATAAATCTAAAATCTTCCTTACACCAAAGTTACCCAATAAACCACCTCCATGTCTATCACACACAAGTAACTCACGCATAAAGCTAGTAGACACACAGAGTCTATTTTCTTTAAACAAGTCAATCTTTTTTTGATGTCGGGGAACCTCTCCAAGGCAGAGCCCTTTAGACCCACCCCTGCAGAATAAACCCCGGTCCCGTGCACCGCACCCTCGGAAGTTTCCATACACAGAACTGGTTAAATCGCTGGCTTTACACCAGGGGGTGTGGCCCCAAAGAATTGTTTGCACCCATGAGGTGTTGAACCTTGGACCTTGAAGGGAATGAGACCCCAAGACCAAGGCCTTCACCACTTGGGCCAACCCCTTGGGGTTTAAACAAGTCAATCTAGTTTATAAAACTTACTAAACAATACTTTCTCACATGTTCCATACACATTAGCAAAGTTATCATCATTATCATGCAATTTCTTATCATATTCAAATTTCAATAACTTTGCATTTAAAATAAAGATAAGAACATACATTCTGTTAATGCATTAACCACAAAATTTTTCTCACCATGTGTATATTTGATTATATGAGGAAAAGTCTAAATACAGTCCTCCCACTTAGCATGTATTTTAGTTAACAACTTACCTTATCCCTTTAAATATATCCAAGACTCATGTTCTTAAAAAAAAAGTCGAGTAGAGATTGTCGCACTTGGTACAAAGTCAATGTAATATTATATCTCTCTAATATGTGGCAATCCACTAAACATACCATTAGGAATCATAATCTCATATCCCTACAACAAAGAAGCAACAACACTAGGTATAGAGTTATTAAATTCATTAGTATAAAAACTTGCCTTAGTATAAAAACTCACTTTTGTTGTTCCTTTTCTCTCTGCAATCTCTCTTTCATTTTTCTCTTGTGACTCCACTATTTTTTCTTTACTCTCAGCCATCTCTCTATTTTCTTTTTCACTTTCTCTTTTTTCTTGATGTTTCGGCATCATTCTCTTTTTTTCTCTCTCATTTTCGGCTTCACTATCTTTTTTTTTCTTTTTTAATTTTTTTCTCAATCTCTCACTTTAGCTATTTCTTTTTTTTCTCAACCTCACTTTTTAATCTTAGTTGGTTCTCATGAACATGTTTTGGGGTTAATGGAGCAAGTTTGATTATTTTTTATTATTTTCAAAACTGTATATGTTCTTAACCCCATCACGCATCACCTTCCTATCATATTGCCACGACCTCTCCAACAAAATATGGCAAACATGAATAGGCACTACATCACAAAACACCTCATTACTATACCTCCCAATGGTAAAAGTCATAAAAACCTGCTTATTGATCTTGACCTCCCCACAATCACTAAACTACTACAACTTATAAGGTCTATGATGTTTTAGTAAATGTAAGCTCAACTTCTCAACTAGGGTGGTACTAGCTACATTGGTCCAACTTCCCCCATCAATAATCAGACTACAAACCTTGTTGCTTACATAGCATGTAGTATGAAATAAGTTCTCTCTGCTGCTCCGTATCATCTACCTTAATTTGTTTATTGAGAGTACACCTGGCAACAAAAAGCCCACCTATTACTCCGTATTCCACTCCATCATCACCACTAGCATCAACCAACTCAGGCATCTCCTTATTATCATCCTCACGCTCAATCATCACCTCCACATTGTCTCGCATAATCATTAACCGCTTATTTGGACATTGAGATGTAATGTGCCCTGAACCCAAACATTTGAAATATTTAATATCTCTATTTCTTGAGATTTGGGAGTCTACTTTTGGTTTGCTCGTGCTAGTTATCTCATATTTTCCCTTAGTTTTCGGTCTTTTTTTTTTTTCGTTACAGCTCGATCATCTGTATCCCACTTTAGTTTTCAAGAAGTGCTAGAAATTGAAGTGTACCTCACTGTCCCATTTCTCTTAATTGCCTCTCCACCTTCATAACCATGTGTACCATGTCCTATACCTCCACATAATGTTGTAACTCAACTACATTGGCTATCTTCCTATTCAAACCACTAAAAAATCTAGCCATCATGGCCTCTCGATCCTCCACTACACTAGTCCGAATCATAGTCACCTTTGTCTCCTTATAGTAATCTTCTACGCTCATTGACTGCTATGTAAGATTTTGTAGTTTTTTGTAGAGGTCTCTATAGTAGTGGCTAGGTATAAATCTCTACCTCATGAGAGTTTTCAACTCTCCTATGTTTCTATAGGCCTCTCAAAATTCCCCCACTTATTGGTCACTAATTGATCACACCAAATAATTGCATAATTGTGAACTCAATTACCACCAGATTCAACTTCTTCTCCTTAGAGTAATTATGACAATGAAACACCAACTCTATTATTTTCTCACACTCTAGATAAAACTTAGGGTCAATTCTACCATAGAATGATGGTATTTTCATTTTGATGCTTCCAAAGTCCCTATATACTCCATCCCAACCCCTTAGGTTTTCTTTAATTCCTCTTCCATACCTAACTTCTCTATATCTACCCAATCCAACGTTAGATGTTATGACTTCTTCATCCTCACCATCTCCTTCATTCTCATACTCATTTTCAACAATAGGCTCACATCGCCTCCTATTTCTCCCATCTTACAGATTTCTAATCACTACTTCTTGATGATCCATCCTATCCCTCATTTCCCTCAACATCAGGTTCAACTACTCAAACTGTTATTGCATGGCCTGCAATACAAAGAATGAATTATCTGCTATCCCCTTTGGTATGAGTTACTCTTGTGAAATATTGTAATGAGCTGCACAAAAGGAATATTAGTGAAAAATCTCACACACTCCCGTACGTGTTTACACTCGAATAATGACATTCCATTGTGTTTCACTCTTAATTGACTTTTTCTCGATAATAGTCTCACACTCTCTTGCCTTTTACGTCAAGAGTTTTTCCGCTAAAGTTTTTTAAGAACTAGTTAAACTAAATCAAGATAATATAACTTTTTGTTTTATTCAAAGTAGTAATTAGGTTCAAGAAACAAAAACAAGAGAAATACTGAAGAAATAACATGACACGAGACTCGAGGAATTGATATGGGAAAGAGTAATTACAAAACAAGATACTAACTATAATGATATATTCAGCCCCTTTGATGATAAGGCTCAATCATTTTTTTTTTCAAATTTTCTGTTCTTTTCTCACTTTTTTTAATCAAAAACAGTAATATTCATTGTGTAAATCAAATAATTGAATTCAAATACACAAGAATTGACAAAAGTAGAAGGAAACGATGAAACAGAACTCCAAGCAATTAACAATTCAAAGATGCAAGAAGCCCTAGAATTTAGAAACACTAATGAAGCAAATTTCGGCAACCTAAGAACAAGAGATACAAAACCCTAAGACAAAGGGTATTTCGGCAGCTCGAACCCTAAGGAATTTTGGCAGCCCTTTTTTATTTTTTTTATTTTGCAACCCTAGAATAATAAAGCCTTAGAATTAAAGATACAAGAATTAAAAGATAGAATTAGACTTTATTGGAAACTTGGGTCTGATACCAAATGATATGAACTCGCGAGAATGGAATCCCTTAACTGGTTTTTTGTCCCAAGATATTCTCATAATGAGTGATGAAGGTCATAAGGATCTAAAGACTTTTCTTAAAGCCATTGGTAACAACCAAGAGATCATTTGCAAAAAAGATGTGAGCAATAGGGTTGTACCCATGAGGTACATCATGAGTGATATGACCATTAATCATAAGCTGATGGAAGCCTCTACTTAAAGGTTTTTCACTTAGAATAAAAAGGAAATGGGATAAAGGAACTTCTTATCTATGACCTCTACTAGCAGTGAAGTAGCCAGCATGGTACCATTAAGGCAGATGAAAAAGTAAACTCCAAAAAACAAGCCTAAAGAAGAGAGACCACACTCACACTAAAGCCAAAAGTGGACAGAACACGAGAAAGATAGGCCTAATTGAGTCTATTATAAGCTTTGGCCATGCCAACTTTAAGCATAACATTATTAACATGAATTTTCTTAGCTTATGATTAAATTCTTGAGCTAAAATGATACTATCAGATATAATCCTACCTTCAACAAAAGCACCTTGATGTTTGGAGATAAACTTAGGCATAATAGTAGTGAAACAAGAAAGATTTGATCACTTTGTGCTAAGGTTGATTTACACATATATGTTATTTTATCTATCAATTTTAGGAAATATAGTGATGAAAGTGTGCCTGTAAGTGGGGGAAAATACTTCCATGGAAAGATTTGACCATAACCTCGTGAAGATCATTACAAATAATAGAGTAACAGAAAATGTAGAAAAAAGAGGAGAAACCATCAGGGCCGGGAGTAAAGTACGTATGAATGCTCCAAACCACATGTTTAACTTCTTCAATAGTAGGAGTTTTAAGCAGTAAAACATTCTCCTTGTTAGTCACAAGATTGGAAATATGCTAAGCAATTGGGTAGCCTTATGAAGAGGTTCAACTGTCAATTGACTACAAAAGAAATCTACAACAACAATATGAATGATATGATGATCAAAATTAGATGTTCAATCAAGGACTATGAGAGAAGCAATGTTAGCTTTCCTCCTTTTATGGAAAGCCATCTGATGGAAGAATTTAGTATTTCCGTCACCTTCCAATAATTAGTGAATTCTAGATTTTTGTTTTAGAAAAATCTCTTCTTGAAGAAGCTTGCATCATAATCATTTCTAACTTTTGGAGAGTAAAAGGATCATAACTAAGATTGAGTTATTGTAAAGTAATTTCAGCAGTTTGAATATTGCCTCTCAATAAAGCAAGTGTTGAAAAAGATCTTGAAACTTGAAAAGTTCCAGTCTTTCAAAGCTCTTTTAAGATGTTTCATTTTGAAAACCATTTTATGCATTCTAGAATTGGCTAACAAGAGCATGGTCAAGGCTGTTCCCAAGTGTATATACCTTCTCGACGATAAGACCAAGTGAATTTAGAACGTAAAAAAGGGAGATAGTAGGGATAATTTCTATCAAGTAAATCGACAAAATCAGCTTTAGCAAAAGAAGAAGGGGTTCGACCCCCTATTTTCTCGCCATTGGATTTAATAATGTTGAAATCAACTATAACAACCCAAGCCAAGTTAGGGGTCTCAAATAAGAAAGAGAATCCTATAAAGATTTTTTGAGGATGAGATTGCATTTAGCATAAACAACAAAAATAATAGTAGTTAGTAATACCATTTCAATCAACAATGAAAGTGAAATGTTGTTCTGAGATAAAATAACAGATATGTATAAATCATCCTTAGCACAAATCCAAACTTTTCCACCATTATCCTCGCTAGAAAGGATTTAGGGTAATCCCAATGTTCTCCCAATGCTAGGAGCTTTAGAAATAGGAATCATAGGTTCTAAAAGAGCAATTAAAGGCATTTTTTAACACTTCACTAAATGTTTTAGGTGATGCATGATACTTTTGTTTGCAACACCACCAACATTCCAAATCATAAAAGAATTCATCAACATATGATTTGAGTTTTGGTGTTAGGAACTATACCAGATACATAGGTAACCCCTTTATCTTTGTTCTTGACGATAATTGTCACAATTTCAGAATTTGAGCGGGTTGCTTTCAATGAATATTTTTGGTCCTCTAGTAAAGTGATGGAAGAGTTAAGATTCAAATCATTAGTGGGCATAGACCAAGAATTTAAAATTGAGACTTGATTTGACATAGGATCTTTATTTATGGGATCAAATCAATGATTCTTATTTGTCTCAACAAGATTGTGGACTTCTAAGAGAGTCACATTGGTTTTGTTTTAGAATTTGGTTTAGGGCAAGTACTAACAGTTGGTTGCTCAATGTTAGAAGTTCGGTTTGCCTTTTTACCACTATTTTGGTGAACAAGGGTTGCACAACCCCTAACTTTGTGTCAACCTTCTTACCAGCATTGTAAGGTTTGGAGACATGGTTGGTGGTAGGTAAGGAGGTATTTTTATGAGAAGCAACAACATTTTCATTAGAGTTCTTAGGAACCCATTTTTCTCAACAACAACAACAACCTATTTAGCGCCACCTAAATTAGATTTAGGGTTATGGGTGACATCTTTCTACAATTAAACAGAACACGCCCTTGAGTTTTTAGTGACTATAGTAGCTAGGATGCCTTTCATACTCGATTTTTCGCCAAAGACATCATCCCAACACCTATCCAAGTGGTGTCTTCCTTAGAAACAGAGAGGTCCATTTCAATATAGACTTGAGCATGCAGCTGAGGTATGTGTGTGAATGAGTAGGGAAATCTACAGCTAAAAACTTATCAAGAGGATTAACAATGGCTTTCAGTTAAGATTTCATGTAGAAACTCAAAGGAAGTAAATGTAATCTTACCCATACTGGAGCAATAGGTGATTCTTCCATGGGGCTGAAATCCCTTGATCATTTAAATAATATGAACATGGCCCCTCCATTGAGTGCATATCTCTCGTTCAGGCCTTTTCTAGATCATTTGCAGACTGGATCTTTATCAATATGTGCCAAGAATCAATAAAGCCAATAATTAGAGGATGCGAGAGGCTCCATTTGCTCATGATATGATTGCATATTGAACTCATTTGGGGCCTCCTCCCATTGGAAAATTTTGCAACCAGCGCATATTGTGAAGGAGCCCCAAATAGTTGGACATCTAGAGGTGTGAAAAAATTGCCAACTTTTGATTTGAGTTTGTTTAATAGGTAGGTTGATATATGATATTGGGATTGAGGAAAGTGCTATCTTGTCCGAATTTTACACAATGTCAAAATTTCCCACAATGGCAGCATAAATTTTGGAGAGTTGCAACCAGTTTTTTAGGCTTAGGCAAATTGGGGTTAGAGGAAGTAGAGCTTTCCATTAGCAGAAGAAGAAAGTGAAATGATAGAAAAGAACAAATAAGAGATCAGAAGATTTGAAATAGTAAAGGAGAAGTAGGATCTTCTCGCAGTGGCAATTAGGGTTTTGAGAGGGGGAGGAGAAGGAGAAAACTAAGTCGGTTAGCCTATCGAGAGAAAAAAGGCAAAAATGGAAGACATTTTTTCTTTGAGGGAAATGTTTAACACCTAAAACATATTTAACACAAATGGCTGGTTTCTTTAAAAATGGGATAAGTTATTATGTAAATAATGTCAACATAGGTATGTCTTATATATAAATATATATATATATATATATATTATTTTAAGTGTGAACTCAAAATTGGGTTGTTGAAGTTAGTCATGAAATATAAAGAAACCCGCCATTTGTGTTAAAAACAAAAAAGCAAATCTTCCATGGTTTATCATCAATATAATACTTGTCAATCTAATACACACTTAACTAACCTAAACGTTATAATCTTAACATAATTAACTAATTATTAGATACAACTTGTGAAAATGTATAAGGTTAGAAAACAACGCACATATTGTGAACATCAAATATAGCTTAGTAATAAGATGAGTTCAACTAGTATTTAAATAAAAATAAAACGAACAAAACTCTCTGTTTTTATTAAAATGAACAAAACTTGAACATCTAGTACTTGCTTGATAATAATCTTATTCTTAAATTTTTCATGATCTATTTGTTTAAGATTGTATCCTACAGCAAAATTCAATGTTGATGGGCTAGTATTTTAACACTATTAAAAATAACTTTTAAACATAAAAACAAAGTTTGGTAGATGCAAGAAATAATACCAGAAAGTAAGCTTTTGGATCCTCAAATGGTTTCATGTATAGGTCTTATTTAGAACTTAAAATGAATTAAGATCAATTCAGTTCAATTTAATTTTAACCTGATTATAATATCCTAACATCCAACTCTCAAATAACTAAACTCATATTAACTCAAAACTTTTTTACACGTGAGACCTACAACTTTTTTTTCAATTCAACACCTCATTACACGTCAGACCTATAATTTTTTTCAATTTTCAATAAATACATATAAATTCATCTCCACATCCAAATACATCCAAATTCATCTTAAATGGATTCCATAAACCTCACTTCACTATCTCAATTTACTACTCTTCATAAAAAACTCAACTCATCTCAATTCAGCTGAATATCCAAATGGAGCTTTAATTTGCACGTTGAATCAGGATAATCACATTTATAGCAAGGTAACATCCCAATCAAAAGCAGAGAAAAAGAAATCACGCCAAAATGGAGAATTGACAGCAACCAATAAGATAAACCCGGCCATATAAAGAACAGCAATGACTTATATTTTTGTTAATTGTTGCATAAAACTTTGTATCCTTGAATGCTGAACATGCAACCGCCCCATCTTGTTCAAGTCATTCGAAACCCACTTCACCCACTTCGCCATTCTGAAGGACCAAGCACAATTGCATATCAATACCAAAAGGAGAAAAGGCTTGGTCCTGGCCCACTGTCCCTGCTGAAATTGATATTCAAAGTTTCCTTGATGCCCTAAGATTGTATTCGTGCTTAATAAGATTAGCTCTCAGCAGCATTGACCTAACATCCCGATCAAATTCACTGCCAGTCTGTAAAACTCGCTGGAAAGTTGCATTTCTTTGATCTGCATGACGTGCATACAGAATTTTGTTGTGCGAATCAATTCGAGCCTGCAAAACAACCATATGTTTAATTAGTAAAGCATTAAATTACCTTATATTTAGAAGGGTTGTGTTTTGAATTGGTTTCTGATATGTTTGATAACTAAAGGATTAAAGAGATTGATGTTTATTAGAGCTGAATCTAAATTGGTTTCACAACATCCGTACTGGACTCTCTTAAATTCTACTCGGTCAGCTGACATTGGTTTTATATAAATTACATGTATATTGTACTTATAGTGAGAACAGGTAAGCTGGATCACCACAGATACAAATTTCAATTTTCAGACCTTTGCCGTTAGTTACAACCAACAACTAGAATTCCTGCACAACACTACAAACCAAACCTGTATTTGGTTGTCTGTAATCAATGCTTCAAGTTCTTTCTCTAGCCCTGCAATGCTTGTTTTGAAGGCATTAGCCATCATTCGCAAATCAACTGAGACAAATGGGTGCGTATACTGGATGAGGGCTTTGTTACGGATTTGATCATACAATGACTCAACATGGTCATGCAAATGGATGTCAAGCAACAGATTTGCTTTGAGATTTCCAAGGTAATCCAGGCACGATGCATAATGGCTGCAATAACAAGGGAAATGATTCTATTAAATGAGGGACCCTGAAAAAACAAAGACACAAGTAATGGGGACGGCCAAGAAAGGTTGGGTTGGATAATTATAAACTCTTTGTTCTAATCTCTTCTACATTTTCTCTAATATGGCTAAAAGTATTACGATACCTCGAGTAGAAATCATTGATAAGCTCCCTTACTTCAGGAACTAACTCTAAGAAATTCCGGAAGTTATCATTGTCTATGACTTTGTGCTGCGAGATGAAAGCTTTTATCAGAAGCAGCTCTCAAGCTTTCATTATGACGTTAGTGAGAAACAGAGAAAAACAAATGAAGAAAAAAGAAGACACTGAATAAATACCTTCAACTCTGTCCTGTCAAAACTTGCAAGTGCACTAAGTCCGCCATATGTTGCAACATCTTGTGGTGCAATGACTTCGTTGTAGTGACTTCCCAGTTCAGGACCTGCTTCCAAGAACTGTAAACATACGATGATATAAATGTCTCAGTGATGATAAATACTAGAAGACGTTTCATTGCAAGTATCCTTTACAAAGATAATATGTGACCTCAATCATTTTGAACACATATTTTACAAGTTATAAAAAAGACTAGGTAACCATAAAATAGAAGTAGTCTCTTCTATCATCCAAGTTTTCTCACCTATTGAACAAGGAGAAAGAAAACACGGGAAAAATAACAACAAAAGCCAATTTCACGCACTAATTTTTTTTTACAGCTTTTATAGGGTGTAGAACATTCATACAGGCAGGAAAACAATAAGTTTTTTGTTTGATAAGTTTAAGTAGGAAAACTATAAGTGCAGCTTGATTTTAACAGACTATGGATGATAGAAACCCCAAATCATTTTCCCCGTAAGTTTGTTATATACATCTTCTGTTCTCAACGGCTTCATATATGGATGGTCCCCCCATATTTTATAGAATATTTCTCTTCACCAAACCCCCTTACCTTTTTTTTGATAATTAATAAGAGATTTTATTACCAAGAATAAGCAAAGCCCAAGTATAGAAGAAGTATACAAAGGAAATACCTACTACACTCTAGAAGCAGGAAAAAGACTAATACAAATTCAGTACATTATCATCATCCCTTAAAAAATTCTAGCCCACAAACACAAAAGTAGGAAAAAAAAAAAAATTCCGAAGTTCTCCAACAGAATGCTCTGTCTTCAAAACATCCCCCATTCCTTTCCAACCAAAGACACCACAATAAACACAAAGGAATCATATTTCATCTGGCAGCTACACATTTCCTTCCCTCAAAACCTCTCCAACATGCAAGAAGATCCACAACTTCCTTTGGCATCACCCAACATATACCTGTCCGACCCAAAACTTCATTCCATAAAGACTTTGCCACCTCACAATGAAGAAAGAGATGACTTACAGATTCACCATCCTCCTTGCACGACACACCAATCAGCAATACACATACCACGTTTTCTAAGGTTATCCGTGGTCAAAACTTTCCCTAGAGCGACCACCCAACTGAAAAATGCTACCTTAGTAGGAACCTTTGCTCTCCAAATGGTTTTCCAAGGGAGAGCACAACCAGAATGACAAGTCAGCACCTTATAAAAAGAACCAACTGAAAACCTGGAATTTCCAGCATGTTCCCACAGTAATCTGTCCTCTCTTCCCTGCATCACTTTAGAATTATAAAATCTTCCCAAAAAATCAGAAACATCATTCACATCCCAGTCATTTACCTCTCTGATAAAGTCAATATTCCACAAAATATTATTATCCGTATGTTGGAAAAAATCTGCCACAGCAGCATTTTGATCCCTTGCAATCCTAAAAAGAGAGGGAAAATCAGATTTGAGAGCTGATTCCCCACTCCAAATATCATGCCAAAACAGAATCCTCTTCCCTTCCCCACCTTAAATTTAATATGTTTCAGAAACTCCCCCCAACCTTTCCTAATGAACTTCCATAAACTCACCCCATACGCTCCCGTAACTTCACTAGAACACCAATCCCCCCACCCACTCCCATATTTAACAGCAACAACATTCTTCCATAAAGAATCTCTCTCTACATGATATCTCCAAAGCCATTTCCCAAGAAGTGCTTTGTTAAACATCCACAAATTTCTCACCCCCAATCCTCCACAAGAAATTGGTTGACAAACCTTGTTCCAACTAACAAAATGAAACTTTTTCTCCTCTCCTATACCTCCCCATAAGAAGTTACGATAAATTTCTCAATTCTTTTTGCAACCCCTGCTGGCAAAGGGAAAAGTGAAAGAAAATACATGGGAAGATTAGACAGCATACTCTTTATCAAAGTAATTCGTCCCCATTTAGACAAGTATAGCTTTTTCCACCCAGCCAACCTTCTCTCGATCTTCTAAATCATCCCATCCCATATCGAAACAGATTTGTGAGAGGCATCCAACAGAAGACCAAAACACTTCAGCGGCAACGAAGAAATCTTACACTCCAAAATAGTAGCCAAATCTGAAATATTGGCTACGGCACCCACAGGAACAATTTCAGACTTGTTAAGATTAATCCTTAGATCCAAGACAATTTCAAAACATAACAACAATGCTCTCAAAGATCAAAGACGTTCTAGATTAGGCTTACAGAAAATTAAAGTGTCATTGGCAAAAAAATGTTGAGATAATTTAATCCTATTCCGATCCTCCTTTCCCACCTCAAAACCCGACAAGAACCTTCCTTCTACAGCCACTTCAATCATTCTACTCAACGCATCCATAACAAGAACAAAAAGAAAGGGGGATAGTGGATCTCATTGTCTCAAACCACGTGAGCTATTAAAAATTCCAATTGGGGTACCATTCACCAAAATAGAAAATCTTGCCGTCGAAATGCAATGCTTGATCCACATACACCATTTCTCTCCAAAACCATACCTCCCAAGCAAGTACAAGAGGAAATCCCAACAAACATGGTCATATGCCTTTTCCATGTCCAATTTGATCAAAATTCCAGATTCATTTAATCTAATTCTGCTATCTACAAATTCATTAGCAACTAAGACCAAATCAAGAATTTGTCTCCCCCTTACAAAAGCATTTGAGATTTTGAAATAATTTTTCCCAACACCACACTCATACGATTAGCTAACACCATAGAAATGATCTTATATAACCCATTCACTAAACTAATAGGCCAAAAATCCCGCATCTCCACAGCCCCTACCTTCTTGGGAATAAAAGCGATAAATGTAGCATTGAAGCTTTTCTCAAATTTCATAAATGTATAAAATTCAAGAAAAACCTTCATAATATCATCCTACACTATTTCCCAACAAGCTTGAAAGACAGCCATTGAGAAACCATCCGGTCCTAGAGCCTTATCCCTTGCCATTCCTCTAATCACATCAAGAACTTCATCCTCTTCAAAAGCTCTCTTTAACCAATCTGCACTAATCTGGTCAATGGAGTAAAAAAACAGTCCATCAAGCTTTGGTCTCCACGAGTATTCTTCCCTAAATAGCTTCTTATAAAAATTCACAATATGATCTTTAATGAACTCTTGATCTGAAAGGATGTTATCACCATCATGAATAGCCTCAATCACATTATTTCTTCAATGAAAGTTCCACATGCAATGAAAAAATTTCGAACACTTGTCACCTTCAGCCAAAGGACCCGAGATTTTCGCCTCCATGAGATTTCCTCCATTAAAGTGATCTTTTCTAATTCATCCACCATCATTTTTTTTTTCCCTCTCCAAACCGTCACCGGCTATGTCCCCCCATCAGCTCCCTTTCCTCCAAACTCAGTAACTGTTGCATCAAAAGTTTCCTTTTATTTTCTGCATTCCCAAACTCCTCCACATTCCACTTCTTCAAATATTATTTTAAAACTTTAAATTTAATAGCCATTACAAAGCTCAGGGTACCAGAAAAAGAGTACGAAGACCACCACGACCTCACCCTATCCACAAAACCTTCATCCTCCAACCACATATTCTCAAATTTAAAGTACCTATGCCCTCTCATAATGGCTCCACATTCCAACATTATACGATAATGGTCAGAACATATTCTCAGTAACGTTTTCTGGCTCAAATCAGGAAAATGAACTTCCCAAGAAGCCGAAACCAGAAATCTGTCCAGTCTAGACCATGCTCTTCCATTGGACCACATAAAATCCCCACCAACCATCGGTAAATCGATCAAATCCAGCTCAAAAATAAGATCTGAAAAAGTCTTCATGACCCGAGAGAAATAATTATCCCCCACTTGCTCACTAGGATACCTTGTAATGTTGAAATTCCCACCAAAGTACCAAGGAACATCCCAACAGCAGCTAACCCCTGCCATTTCCTCCCCCCAAAAAAAAAACCCAAGCCCCCAAAAAGCCCATTCAAATCCATCATCCACACTCTTGAATCGACAAGCCAGCATAAATTCTCCCACATAATAATCTATCATCTCCACAACCCTCATATCCCACATAACAATAATACCACCTGAAACCCCTTTTGAAACTAAATCAACCCATCCCACAGTATGACAACTCCCTAAACTGTTAATAATGAATTGATTAACCATTTTCAGCTTAGTTTCTTGGATCATTAACCAAACTCCATGAACTGTTATTGATTGATTAACCATTAACCAAACCCCCTTACCTTAGATCAACACGATATTTCTCAAGTATAGACTGTGAAAGTGATTGTCGTTGTCGTCATCATCAAATCTGCTAAGTCTGAAGTTCAGACTGCTTTTTTCAAAATTGTTTTAACTGCGAGTTCCAAAAAATCAATTAAAGCATGATAGCAGCAACAATTATCATTGAAGTTTCAAGCCAAGGGTTAACGAAAAAAATACAGCAAGGTTATCGATATCAGCAAGCTCTTTATTAAAGCTCAAAGCTTCAAGAAAAATAAATACCATTGAAAGTCAATAGCAAAACAGTAAATGAGCAAACAAACCTTACGAGCAGCGAGCTTGTATTTTTTAGCCTCTAAGTGAGCCAATCCTGCAGCACAACGTAGTTTTGAGGCTGTGATTGGGTCAAGGGCTTCTGATGATTGTTCTGCTTTACTCACATAGCTTGTCACATGAGGGAATTGACCCATCTCAATGCTGACCAGAATTGCACTCATACACATATGGATGATATGTTTTGATGTAGTGCAATAATCACGAGTCCGTACATAACTTTTAAAAGCATCCCCAAGTGCACCATGAGCATAATAAAAATCTCCAAAATCATTGTATCCCATTCTTATGCTTTCTTTGATCAAATTTGTCTGAACAGAAAGTAGATGGAGAAATGAATATCAGGAAAAGGAATA
Source organism: Carya illinoinensis (assembly GCF_018687715.1). NCBI lineage: Eukaryota > Viridiplantae > Streptophyta > Magnoliopsida > Fagales > Juglandaceae > Carya > Carya illinoinensis. The sequence goes on along the minus strand of NC_056753.1, from coordinate 4,641,204 downwards.
CTATGGAACAATAGAAGAAATAATCGGAAAACAGATCTTACATGATGATGTTTGAAAATAACAGGAAGACTAGTCCATGGGTATCGGCTTCTCATATAGAGAGAATGTAAACGTTAGCAACGAATGGTTACCAAAAACTACCATGAAGAGACATTAATATCCACAGATTTTGCAACATGAAATACTCCATCCGGACCCCATTGCCCAATGTGCATCTAACGATATTTTTTTTTTTTTTGATAGGTAAAAGTAAATATTATTGATATAAGAGGCATAGCCCGAGTACACTAGTGGTATACAGAGAACATGCCTGATTATAACTACAGGTATTTATATTTACTTAATATTTATATGCCTGATTTACTAAATATTTATAAAGAACTGATTCGTTTGGAATCAAAACTTAACTATGGGTAATTTGGGTGTCAGCAACATCTACTTTGGGGTGAAATCTGGATTAGTTCATAGAGGCACTGCCTCGCTTTCCTTATATCATCTAGACATCTGCAAAGTCAAGATTCAAAATCAATCTATGCTAAATTAGTCAACTTGTTTCTACAATCCTTGAGCTTTTTCCAGAAAACAATAAAAATTCCCTATTTACAAAGAATACTAATTTTTACCAACACTAATTCAAACTCAGCAGCATAAAAAGACCTGCTGAACTGCCAATCTCCAATTATAGCACATCCAAACACAAACAAGTACACGCATGAACAAAAATAAGTATGTACCGAGAAATACACACAAAGAAACGAAATTATACCCTATACGCATTGAGCTCGTTATCGAGTTTCTCCTTCTTCTGTTCGGCCCTGCGGTCAACCATCTCACACCAAGCGGAATCCATCCCATAGTCGGGCCCCATCTTGCCGTCAATCTTCTGCACCACTTCTCTAAAGATTTGGGTATTCTCGCCCTTCTTGATCTCGTCGTAGGCCATTCGGAGAGCCTCCAGCCGCATTCCCGGGTTGCCCTCGCAGTGGTCCGCGATGAAGAGGAGGCGCATGATCTTGGTGCGCCCCTGGTAGAGGCTTGCGTAGGCTTCCACGTCGAGCTGCTCGCCGCTACTTATAATCGGCCTCTTGCTACGGCTCGGCTCGTCAACGCCGACGTCGCCGTTGGAGTGGATATCGTCGATCAGTGGGCGAGACGGCGATTCCTCGGGTTCCATGTCGGGGTGTGGAGACCAGAATCGAGGAATTAGGGTTATGGTTTTCTGGAAATGGGGAGGAATTGCTGAGATTTTAGCAGAGCTCCCTCTGTAGTCTGTTCTACTCGTTCGAGTTACTCGGAGAGAGAGACAACGTTCTTTTCTAAAATCGTATCGAAGATGTTTGCTATAATACTGAATATTTTTATTTCTTTTTTTTTTAAGGAATATTTTTACTTCTAGCTTTTAACCATGCTTTAATAATTAAGGTTCACAAATTACACCCAACTTAATTAATCTTAATTATAACCTATGAGCTTATCTTCCATACTTTCGGTTCCGTTTGGGCGTTGGATTGAATTGAGATAAATTAAATTCTTTATAAATAGTAGTGAGTTGAAATGATAGAGTTAGTTTTGTGGGATCCACTTAAAATGAATTTATACATGTTTAGATGTTAAAATAAATTTAGATGTATTTATAGAAAGTTAAAAAATATTAGAGGTTCTGCATGTAAAGAGATGTTGAGTTTAAAAAGGTTGTGGATCCTATATGTAAAAATATTTTGAGTTGAGATGTATTTAATAATTTGAGAGTTGAGTATTTGGATGTTAGACTTGAGATTTGAGTATTTGAATATTAAACTCAATTTAAAATTAGATTGAATTGAGTTGATCTCAATTGAATCTAACTTCCAAATGGGGTTAACGATTGGAACCTATTTCCTTTGGGTCTATACCTAATGAAGTCCCGTTGGGTCTATACCAAGTTCCAACTTCTTTCATTATGAATTTCAGTAAGTTAGTTACATGGCTCCCAGATTCAAGATTTATGTATTTTAGATCCAAATTCGAATCCAATCTCCTTAAGCATATATATAGATCTTGCATAATATTGGCCATCCAATTTACAAATTATATCGAGTAGTGGATCCATATTTCGCTAATAGATAATTAAAATGAAATTGTTGGAGGTCATCTTGTGTCATAGGAGAAGATATTGGAGTGCATGTAACATTGAATAACTTGGACATCAAGAAATATACTTTAAAATTAGTGGGAGTAAACTTTAATTTATAATGAAAGCTGAGGTATGGATACTCTTAATATTTAATAACTTTGTAAAGAAAGTAAAAATAAACATAATATGTAAAGTAGGTAAACAATAAACATACTTTGAAATATAAATTTTATTGAAAATAACAAAATTACTTACAATCTTAACCTTTTCTTGAATATATAAGTTGAGGTTTCAACTTTTGAAACTGATAGGGATACATGAGAAAAATAAGGGAGGGGTTTCTCTCTATTTTTCTTTTCTTACAATTTGCTCTTTGTTAATAATGTTTTTCGCCATGCCTTCTTTGTTCATTGATTCTTCCTTTTATATGATTGGAAATATTACCAGGATTTCTTTATGTGATTTTTTATTTTCTTTTGTCAAATTATTTTACTTTTAACTCAACATAAGAGTACTCTGAATATTCTTGCAGTTATCGTTTTGCATTTTTTTCTGTTGAATTATTATTTTTTTTGACTTGGCAAAAAATTTCTTGTACTGTAGCAGTTATCTCTTAAACTCAAAAATTTCTACTGACTGGAGGTGAATTTGATTACGGGATGATGTACTATTTATAAATAGTATTTTATCTGATTTTTTGTACCGACACTATACATGGAATAGTAAAATCTGCAATCTTGAGCTTTCTTATTTAATTCGTGCATGTGGCATGTTTCATTGTGTCGTGTTATAAGAATGCCACCCTTTTAGTACTCATTTAGCTGGTTTTTTTAGGTTGTGTTATGTACTGCTTAGTGCAGAAAAGCTGATCAAAGCTATATAATAGCTGGGAGATGGGCTCTAGAACTAGCGCAACATGGGCGCCGACGTAACGTTAGTGGAAGGCGATGCAACACTTGTAAAGTTGTAACGGAGCCCATTCTGAAAATGGATTTGCTGGCAAACGGGGGAGTATTGGGACGACTATTTAATACATTTGGTGGATTATGGGCACTTCAGTATACTTTCATATGCATCCACCTTTCCATCTGTGTATGTTTCCCACGCGAGGGTGGGGATGCAACTAACCACATAGGTAATCTAAGAAGTTTTTTTTTATTTTTATTTTTATTTTTATTTTTTTTTTATTTTTTATTTTTTTAAGGTAATCTAAGAAGTTTTATCAAAAAGTATAGTTCAGGTACACATAAATATACATGAGAAGTGTCTAACTAGAGTTTACAATCGAAATAAGAAAATTATGGACATTTAGATTAGATTTAGATAGTGAGTTGAGATTAGATAAGTTAAAGATAAAAGTTGAAAATTGAATAAAATATAGTTAGAATATTATTATTATTTTGAATAAATTTAAAGTGTTTCTCAATTCAAACTGAGTCGACTCGTTTGGGGAGTGAGATAAGATGAGAATTTTATATATAGTAGTAAGATAGTTTATGAATAATAGTAAGATAATTTGAGTTGAGTATTTTTTGAATTTTGGAAAATGAGAGAAAAAAATTTGAATAAAAAATATGATAAAATTAAAATATTATTAGAATATAGTTTTATAATATTATTTTTGTTTTGAGATTTGAAAATGTTGAATTATTTTTTATTTTTTGTTTGAAAGTTTAGGAAAGTTGTAATGATAAGTTTGAAAAAAATTGTAATGATTAGTTTGAAAATTTTGTACTTAAATTATATTTGGGAATGAAATGAGATGAGATGAATGAGAATTCTTATTTCATTTCAACTTTTTCTCATTTCATCCATAAGTTCTCATTTTATCTCATTCACAAACATCACTTAAATACAAATACTTTCAAACTAATCATTATAACTTTTTAAAACTAATCATTACAATTTTTTCAAACTTATAAAAAAAAAAATTAAAAACAATTCAACCTTTTCAAATGCTCAAATAAAAATAATATTAAAAAACTATATTCTAATTATATTTTAACTTTATAATACTTTTTGTTTAACTTTTTATCTTGCATTTCCCAAAACCCTATAATATTTTAACTCAAACCATCTCACTACTATTTACAAAATTCTCATCTCATCTTACTCTCTAAGTTTATCCTAAATCATTTACAGGATGGGCTCATTGCCCTAAAAGAATTAATAAATTTGCAATATCAAAATCCGGAGACATAGGTGCTGGCGTTAAAAAGGCAAAATACCTCCATAGTGTAGCAACTAGCAGCCTTGACTATGGAGTTGCATAAAAATAACCAGAACAATACCCAAGGGGAATCTTTTGTATGCGGTCCAAGAGATGAAGAAGCTAATAACCAGTAAGTAGTCTTTGGCAGAGATCTAGCCCAAAACAGTGCACCTTGAATACCCCACCTTCCATGGAGAGGACCGTGCAAGTTATCTACAAGGTAAATTAATTTTTTACATTTCATCACACACTTCCCTAGCACTCACACTATGTTAGGCTAGCATCCTTCCACATGGAGGGAAAAACTTTGGCGTGGTTTCAAGGCTTGGAGGAGTCAAGTCAACTTATTGATTGGGACTCATTCATCAATGCATTATTTATTAGACTGAGACCTAATAGTTATGATGATCCTAAGGAAGTCTCTCATGAGGTTGAGACAAACAAGTTTTGTGGAGGATTACAAGACCAAGTTTGAAACCCTATCTAATAGGTTGAGGGGCCTATATGATACCTACAATCTTAGTTGTTTCCTAAGTGGGTTGAAGGATGTGGTGAGGCTGCCCGTAAGAATGTTCAATCCAACCAGCTTAATAGATGCTTACAACCTAGCCAAGTTATAAGAAGAAAATGTCACCATGTCCAAACAAATTCCCAGATAACTTCTATTCATCAGACCTAGGAATAATAAAAAATCCAAACCCTAATCTTGGAGATCCAAATAGATCCACAATAAAAAAGCCCTTGCCAGTCCAGAAAATAAACCAACAGCAGATGAAGGAAATGAGGGAGAAAGAACTCTGCTATTACTATGATGCCAAGTGGAGTCTTGGCCATTAGTGCCAAACCCCCAAGCTCTCTACCTTTTAGAAGAGGTCCTGATGGAGAAAGAGGATAGGGAAGTTGTGGAAAATGTGAGGGAGGAGCATGGAACTGAAGTGGTAGAATTGGCCAATAACACATAAAACCCAGTGTTTTCTTTATGTTCCTTGATAGGTTTCCAAAATCCCAAAACCATGAGGTTGAAGGGGAAATTAGGGGCCTAGTGGCTAACCATCTAGGTTGACACTGATTCTACCCATAATTTCTTGGATCCTGTGGTGGTAGAAAAGGCCCAGTTATCCCTAGATTACATTGAGAAAGCCAGGGTGAGGGTAGCTAATGGGGAATTATTACCTAGTGAAGGGAGGTGTAAAAGGGTTAAGGTGAAGATCCAAGGGTTCATGATTACTGTGGATGTGCATGTGCTAGTGTTAGCTAGTTGTGAAATGGTGCTTGACATACAATGGTTAAGGGAGCTAGGGACTCATGAAACTTTGAGAAACTGCGTATGAAGTTTAACCTTGGAGAGAAACCAGTGAAGCTTCAAGGATTGGGTGCTACCCAACTAATTATTTGAAAACCAGAGAAATTTTATTGCAAGTCAAAGAAGCTGAAATAGAAGGGACACTTGAACACGAAGGGACAACACCAACAAAAAATAGACACTAATTTTTCAGTTTGCAGATGTGTTGGGGAACCAAAAGGGCAACCTCCCCTTGGATCACATGACCATGCTATCTATCTAATTCCTGAAACAAAACCAATTTCTAGTTGGACCTATCGATACCTTACTACCAAAATGATGAAATTAAGAGGATAGTTCAGGAGCTGTTGAATTAGGAGTTATCCAACCCAATCAAAACTCATACTCCTCACCTGTTCTACTAGTGAGAAAGGCAAATGGGTCTTGGAGACTTTGTGTAGATTATATGGGGTTAAATAGTGTTACTATCAAGGACAAGTTCTCCATATTTGTGGTGGAAGAACTTATGGATGAACTACATGGTGTTGTATGTTTTCAAAATTGGATATGAGTTCGGGGTAGCACTTGATAAGGATTAAGTTGTTCAATGTACCTAAGACAACTTTTAGGACACATGAAGGGCACTACGAATTTCTAAGGATTCTCTTTGGCCAAACCAATGTCCCTTCTACCTTTCAAAATCTCAAGAATGAGGTATTTCACTCTTATTTGAGAAAATTCATACTTTCATTTTTTTTAATGATATTTTGGTTTATAGCAAAATAGAAAGGGAGCATGTGGAGTACTTAAAACTGACATTGGAGATATTGAGGTAGCACCAGCTCTAAGCTAGACACTAAATGTGACGCCCCCAAATTCCGTTTGGGATCGGACGGACATTTGAAGCGTCGAGACATGCAACACAAGGTTACCTGCCCCCGTTCATGACATATAAGATGCAATGTTCCTAACATGCATATAACATTATGCAATATTCGTAGCGGATAATTTTTTTTCTTTAGCAATACTATGCACCAAATTGAAAATATCCCAAATGCTTAAAACATACTTCATACATAAAAACCCATTGAACAGATCACAACACTAGTCCAAAATGGTTATGATCCAAAAAGTACTAGAGATGCAACTCCATTGTACAAGTAGTAATTTACGTTAACTACTATATTAACATTGACGTCGCACCGTCGTTTAGTCAACTGTGTCTAGTTGATCAGCTCCTGATTCTCCTTCAGGTCCTGTAACAAGATCTACCATTCGGGGGGAATGGTAGTTGGGACTACCAAAGTGAGATTTGATTACAAATCTCAGTAAGTTAACAAAAAACTTCCACACAAGCTAATGATGCATAGATGACAGTAAAAACATAAATGCATAATCAAATTTATAAGTAATTAAAGTATAACTTGGCGTACAACATTGCATAATTGACATAACTTAAATTAAAACATGAACTGAACTTGACTTGACATGAACTTGATCTGAAACTTGACTTAACATGAAAAATACATACTCCACAGTTGTTGTGGTCCCATGTATTCTACGTATAAATACATACTCCACAGTTGTTGTGGCCCCATATATTCTACACAAATTTGACTTAACATGAAAAATACATACTCCACAGTTGTTGTGGCCCCATGTATTTTACGTGTAAATACATACTCCACAGTTGTTGTGGCCCCATGTATTCTACACAAACTTGACTTAACATGAAAAATACATACTCCACAGTTGTTGTGGCCCCATGTATTCTACGTGTAAATACATACTCCACAGTTGTTGTGGCCCCATGTATTCTACGAAAACTTATTCTTTAACTGCTTAAATACATACTCCACAGTCGTTGTGGCCCCATGTATTCTACGTGTCACAAATGCTGTGTCTCACATAGTGTATGCGTCACAATTGTTGTGACCCCATACATAAGTAATCAAGATGAAACGTGACTGGAATACGAAATGACTGAAGCCCTGACGTAACATAACGTAACTTGAACATAACTTGAAATACATGACCAACTTGAGATAGAAACATTTCATAACATGACATAATATATAATAGACAACATATTTAACATGACATACTTGCAACAGTAAATATTACATGACTTGACATACATGTAATAGATGGTATACTTAGCATGACGTACTTGTAAGGTACAATAATACATGACAAAATATATTATGTAACAGATAAAAATTAATGACAGAATAAATTCTGTATAATAGACAATTACGTGATAACTTGGCATGGCATGACATATATCATAACACAGATACATACACTGTAGTTCCTTTACTTAGCACACATACACAGTAGACTGCTAGTAAGTTAAAAGCTAACTTACCTCGATCTCCGCGTTTCTTATAAAACCTCAAGCGCGATCACGAGGAACTGTAATTAGTGATTCTAAAAGTTAGCACTAAATCACTAATAACTTGAAATATGGAAAATACTAACTTAAAGGGTAAAATTTTCATTTTACTCTCTACATGTAGGAAAATGACCGTTTTACCCATAACTTAAGGATTTTGCATACTAACTCCAAAAGTCACCAAAATTTACATGCCTCATGTAAATTTTATCTTCAACTCAAATATCAATTTAGAAAAATTTAAAACTAATCACAACTATTAAAACTCCATAGGGCCGAAATTCCCATATGCTATTTACATTGATTTTTGTTTCCAACTTGTTTTGATCAACCTTTTGATCTATGACTTATAAATATGTAATCTTCAAACCAAACCATCACATGATTTAAAAAGATGTACTAAAACATATATAAGCTTCTAATTCAAGATCACATGGTTAAAAATTAACCAAAACATAAATTTAGCCAAGAACATCCACACTTTGGCTTATTTGAATATCTTTTTGTATAAAATTTCATATCTTTGAAACTAACATCAAATATCTTCAAAATAATAATATAACATGTATATAAGATGCTTAGGATCCTCCAATAAAATTATCAAAATCATTGGAATAGGTTTAGACCACCAAAGAGTTAAACTTTCTTAAAACAGAAACTGTTTTTCCTCTTCCAGTTTCTAAGTTTCTAAATCTAAGAAAATCTTTCATCAAAACCTTTAATCATGCAAAAATCCTCAACCAATAATCATATACATATGTTAACAATACTCTATAAAAATTTCGGACCCATATCTATCCATTAGCTTGGTCAAAAACTCCAAACTATAACATATTCTCTAGTTTATCTCCGAGAATAACCTTTCTATAGTTTACATAATATTTGACTAACCAAATGATCTTCAAATAGGACAACTAAGATATCTAAGTAAACTAGACTAAAAAAGGAACAACTTATATGAATGAGACTTTATGATAAAACACTTACAAAAACTTCGAAATGGGCGTGTAAAAGAACTCCTAAAAGCTGTCCGAGAGAGAGTGTTTGATATTCTTTTAATGGAAAGTATAAATGAAAATAATTTTATGGGGAGAGGTGGCTGGAGATACTTATGGATGAGATATGGAAGAGATGAGATTGGAGTGAGAGTTAAGTGTAGGACTCTCTTACCTGAAGTGAGAGTTAAGTGTAGGACTCTCTTACCCGGAGTGAGAGTGGAGTGTAGGACTCTCTTACCTAATAATATCTACAAAAATCAATTCAAGATATTTTTACCCAATAATATCCATGAAATTAGCTTAAAATATTTTTATCTAATAATATCCACAAAATTAGTTTAAGATATTTTTATCCAATAATATCTACAGTTTTGAACAGACGTTTTGTCCGAAAATATGAAAAAATGTTATTGCGCCATAAGACCTTAAATAACCCTCCGACTCTAATGGCACAAACCATAATACATTTTGACATTTCTAACTATCTTCAATAATCAAAAACACACTTCGGATACCATAGTAAATAATAATACTAACTATGTAGTTAGACTAAAACCTATACAATTAATGGATTCGTGAAAACTTATGGGGTCTTCACGAGGTTCCTAAAGTTAATAGAAATTTCACAATTGAATTTCTAGCGGGCTGTTACACTAAATATCACTGTGGATGCAAAAATTTTATACTTTGGCCACTTGATCTCGAGCTGACTGGATACCATCGAAGATTCATCAAGGGTTGACGAGAATGCTTAAAAAAGATGGTTTTCGTTAAAGTGAGGAATCCAAATTGACCTCCCATAAACACAAGGAAGCTATTACACAGCCCCCTGTGTTAGCCCTACCAGATTTCACAAAACATTTAACAATAGAGTGTAATACCTTGGGTACAGCCATGGGAGTAGTACTTATGCAACTAGGAAGGCCACAATTAAGCACTAAAAGGGTGGTTCTTGCTATTGTCTACTTATGACAAAAGCTTTTTGCTCTTGTGTTTGCATTATAGAAATTGAAGCCCTATTTTGCGGGGGCAGGCCTTTTTAGTGAAGATAGATCAACAAAATCTTAAATTTATGTTGGATAAGAAAGTGGGGACACCTATGCAACAAAGGTAGATCACTAAGCTACTGGGGTACAATTTTCTAGTGGAATATAAAAAAATATGCTAAAAATAAGGTTTATGATGTCCTATTAAGGAAGGTGATAGGAGAGGAGAGTACACTAATGTTGATGACATTTCCATCCATGGCTTGGGTAGAAGAGATAAAAATAGCTTGTGCCACAAATCCATTTGTGGAGGGACTACCTAACTCTCAGAGTTTCAATAACATGGGGGTAGTGGTGGATAGATTCACCAAATACAGACATTTTACTCCTCTATATCATCCCTATACAACCACTAGTGTGGCTGAGTTATTCCTTAGAGATATCCTTAAACTGCATGGTCCATCACTATCCATAGTATCAAATCATGACAGGACAATTTAGGCTTCATTTGGATGTTGTAGTGAGATGAGATGAGAAATTTATAAATAGTAGTGAAATGATTTGAATTAAGATATTTTATTGGTTTGAGAAATGAGAGAGAAAAAACTGAATAAAAATATTATAAAATTAAAATATTATTAAAATATAATTTTTTAATAAAATTTCTGTTTTGAGATTTGACAAGGTTGAATTATTTTTTGTGTTTTATTTGGCAATTTGTAAAAGTTGTAACGATTAGATAATGTTTAGATAAAAAAGTTAAAGATTTGAAATTGAAAAATGTTTATATTTGAGTGATATTTGTGAAGGAAATGAGATGAGGCCTACCATCCACAAATGGATGACCAAACAGAGGTTGTCCACAAAATCTTGGAGAATTACCTTAGGTGCTTCTTAGGTGAAAAATCTAAAGACTGGTCGAGGTGGGTGGCCCTAGCAGAGTGGCAGTACAATTCTACTTCCCATACCTCCACAAAACTAACTCCCTTTGAAGCCCTTTACGAGTATCCACCACCATAACTCTTGGGCTATGTACCCGAGACTACTAAACCAAAGGAAGTTGAATAGACCCTCAGAACTAAAAACTAAAATTCTCAATTGTTACGTCACAATTTATAGAGCCCAAGGTAGAATGAAAATGTATGTAGATTTCAAACAAAAGGAGCAAGTGTTTGAAAAAGGAGAGTAGGTATACCTCCGCCTATAGCCCTACAGGCAGTCCTTGGTGAGCCATCATTGTGACTTCAAATTATCTCCCAAGTACTTTAGACCCTACAGGCAGTTCTTGGTGAGCAATCGCTGTGACTTCAAATTATCTCCCGAGTGCTTCGGACCCTTCTAGGTTGTACAAAGGGTAGGAACAATGGCCTACATGTTAGACCTGCCTCCAACCTCCCTCGTCCACCACACGGTACACGTTTCTCAGTTGAAAAGGAAGTTGGGGTCCAGGTTTACAACCATCCCCAACCTCCCACTAGTAGATGACCAAGGAATCCTTAGACTAGAGTTAGAGGAGGTCCTTAGACTAAGGATGGAGAAGGCGGGGAACAGAGGCAAGATTGAACTTTTGGTGCATTAGCAAGGTTGGGGAGTGGAAGAAATGACTTGGGAAGGGTATTCACAGTTGAATGAGTTATTCCCACACCTTGCAGGCAAGGTATTCTAATGGGGGAGAGACTATTACACATTGATTTAGGCATCTAGGGTTTACCTGGGTGATGATAGGATTCAGTGTGAAGGAAGGTCGGGATGCTAAAGTCAAAAGTGTTCAATTAGGATTTTGAGTTGAGTTTGACTAGTCAAGTGTGGATTGAGTCCCTTGTGGGCTTTGGTTGGGTTATAACTTGTATTGGGTTGGGCTTGGGCTTTGTCCTAATCTATATTGGAGTCAGCCTATCACCTAAATGGTAGTTACTTATCAGTTGCTTTAGAAAATTTCCTTTATTTCCTCTATGCTTTTATTGTTCAGTGTATTGGCCTTTGCCTACAAGTTTGTTAGAAGGTGTTAGTATGTGTAGTGACATTGTCTCTTCTGTAACTCATTCCAAATCTTAATCAAACTGTTATTTTCTTCTCTCATATCTCTCTTTTTTCTCTAAAGGTCTACTCCGCTTGAAGTGAGTAGGTCATTGAGTATTTTTAGCGAACAACTGGGGTATGTTACAATAAAGTAGGCCTCAATGGTGGCAAATTAGGCCCCAAGCTTCAAAAGTGCCACGAGGTGATGAAGCTAACGTGGATTGGCGATGGAGACAAAGAGTGCCTGGAGACTAGAAGTGGTGAGGGAAGTGAAGACAAGGAGGAAGAAGAGTATAAGACAAAGTCAAAGAAGGTTGCAGAAACAAAGTCCAAGAGCTGCCATTGTTGTGGGAATTGCCTCGACATGGGTAAATTCATATGAGTCGTATCTTTTCTTGAATCGGATGAGATGAGCATTTCTGTTTCTGAATTCTCAATTTTTTTTGAAGTGTATTTCTAGTTGAAAGAGGATCACGCAAAAAGATATGCATAGGAGAACATAATGGTTGGACTGCATAATCTCTGTTGTGTGGAAAGATTTTTTGGAAGAAAGAGAGAGTACTTTTTTCTTTTTTGAAAGAAAATCATATTTGCCATTAATCAAGAAATGTTACATAATCTGTCATTCAAAACAAGACTATCAATAACATTAGGACCCCCTTCAATCCAACATTGATTCCATTGCTATTGTAGTGCTAACTTGGCTAACTGATGTGCAATAGTATTGCCTTCCCTGTATGTGAACCTCAAGCTCCACCTAGATGAATTCCTGAACACTATCTTTAGATCTTCAATTATTTGCCCATACCAAGCCAAACATATATCACTGCTTTGAACTGGCTTAATTACCATTAGAACATCTCCTTTGAATATTGCTTGTCTAAAACCCAAACCAGAACAAAACTCAACTGTCTTCCACAAAGCCATACACTCAGCAAGAATTGATTGATCTACAATTGATTTTTGGAAACGTGTTGTTTCCATTGCCTACCAATTCCAATCTCTTATTACCACCCATAATCCAACCTTCTGATTTACCTTATCTACAACTACATCAAAATTCACCTTAACCTTCCCTCTATCTGAAGCTAGCCATTGCTTCATTACTTCTGCAGATCAAAACCTGCTTATACTTTTATCTTGTAACTGAGCCTCCTTGAAGTCTTTCACACTATTCATTGCAGTTTCTACAACCAATCTTGGACTAGCAAAATTTGATTAAAAAAGAAACTTGTTCCTTCTGAACAAAATCTCTTTCATGATTGACCCTTCTACTTCTAGCTATTGTTTATCACATCTTTTGCTCAAAGACTTCCATAACTGCATAAAGTCATGTTCTACACTTGAACTTTTTTGATGAACGCTTCATTTTTCTGCCCACACATCTTGAGTAGAAGGACAACTCCAAATGGCATGCATTACTGATTCATCTTCCACTAGATATATGAGGCATGAAGGTTTGTCAACTACCTGTCTTCTATATAAATTTTTTCTAGTAGGTAAAATTTTGTTGCAAGCTTTCCACAAGAAAAATCTTACTGACCCCTGCACCTCCAGCTCCCAAATTTGTTTCCATGCACCAGCTTCCTCTTTAGCTCTTGAAGACTCTCCTTCAGTATTCTTCTTAAGTGTTTGTACCAAGTGATAAGCACTCTTAACTGTTAAAACACCATTTTTGCTATAAATCCAGGCTTGTTTGTCTTCTCCCCTCATTCTACTAATCAACATATTATAAATTAGATTAATCTCATTCTTCTCAAAAATTTTGTACATAGAATCACATTCCACTCCTTTGTTTCATCCAAAATTAGCTTGCTAACAGTAGCTGTAGGTTCCAAAACCTTAATAGGGGGTTGGATTTTGAAAGAGGACTCTTTTGGAATCCACCTTTATTGCCATATTTTAATGTTCTTTCTATTTCTAACTCTCCATATCAGTCCCTCCCGATACTCTTTCATATAAATGAAGATAATTGCCCTCTCTTTGCTTCTAGTATGCTAGAGTGCTTGAAATACGTACTTTTGAACACCCTAGCTACCAATGAGTTGGGATATTACAGTATTTTCCAACACTGTTTAGCTAGTAAAGCTGTAATATATTGAAAGCCTAGTTCTCCCCCAAATTTAGATTTCCCCAACTAACTCTACTTTCTCCAATGAATTCCTCTTTCTCTATTTTTGTTTCACCACCAAAACTTAACAATGATGGTTGTCATATCTTGATACAACTTCCTTGGCAGTTTGAATACACTCATGGTGTATGTATTGCTTGTAACACTGCCTTGATTAATACCTTTTTTCTAGCTTTAGATAAGAAATTATTGTTCCAGTTTTGGATTTTTTTTCCATATCCTTTCCTTTATGCCTCGAAAATTTTGATACTTTGATTCACATAGCTGGGACTAATTCCCTTAAGGTAGCTTCTGTATTAGAGCTAAAATAAATGGTGGTCTTTTGATTAGTAAGAGATTGACCTGAGGCCCTTTCATATGTTTGCAAAATTGAAGTCTTTGCCACTCCTCCTTCTGAGGTATGCAAAAAATAACACCATTATCAATAAATAACAAGTGGTTTATACATGGGCCACCCCTAGCCATTGACACCCCTTTTAAATCTCCTCGACTCTCTGCATGCTTTAGTAAAGAACTCAACCATTTTACACAAATAATAAATAGATATGGCTGATGAAAGAAGATCTCATTGTCTAATTCCTCTAGTTGGATAAAAACAATCACTTAGGTGGCCATTAACAAGGACAAAATATGTAACTTAAGAGACACAAGTCATGACTAATCTTCTCCACTTAGCAACAAATCCCGTCTTTTTCATAATTGCATTCAGATAGTCCCATTCTAATTTGTTATAAGCCTTTGACATATCTAACTTCAGAGCCATTCAACTTGGTCTTGCTCTATGTTTATTCTTCATTGTATGCAACACTTCATAAACTACCATGATATTATCTGAAATTAACCTCCCTGGTATAAAAGCACTCTGGTTGTTGGATGTGATCTCTAACGAGACATTTTTAAGCCTATTAGCAAGTACTTTTGAAATGATTTTATAGAAAAATTATAATCTATCATAAGCTTTTGACATATCTAACTTCAGAGCCATGTAACTTGATCTTGCTCTATGTTTGTTCTTCATTGTATGCAACACTTCATAAGCTACCATGATATTGTTTGAAATTAACCTCCCTGATATAAAAACACTCTGGTTGCTAGATATGATCTCTAGCTTGACCTTGTTAAGCCTATTAGTAAGTACTTTTGAAATGATTTTATAGAAAACATTACAAAGACTTATAGACCTATAGTCATTAACAAAGTTGGGACTACTCACTTTTGAAGTTAAGGCAATATGAGTGAGTATGATTTACATCATGAGGAACATATTCATACTTGAAAAAATTAGGGGTGCTACCTGTACCATACGGTGCGGGGTAGACCTTCCCCCCCTCCCCCTGCCCCCCGCATGGGGCGGATGGGGAAAAACTTCCCCGTCCCCCGCCCCCGGTGTGCAGGGGCGGGGTACCCCGTCCCGCATGACGGGGTACGGTGTGGGGGGGGCAATCCGTCCACCCCCCTGCACCCCCTTCTGTGCCCAGAAGCATTTTCTGGGCCGAAAATGGCCCAGAAGCAATTTCTGGGCCATTTTGGGCCCAGAAACCTTAGCAATGGGCCAAAAATGGTCCACAAGGTTGTATTTTTGGCCCAAAAAAAGCTTGTAGGCCATTTTCATTTTTCAGCCCATAAAATTATAAGTAAAAAGGAAAAAAAATTTAAAAACCAGATTAAAAAAAAAGTGTTATGAATGGTAATTGATTTTATGGCTAATAAAAGTTACTAGTCTAAGAGTCTAATATGTAATAAACTAATAATAATAACTAAGCTATTACAAAATTGAAAGGCTAAACAACTACAAAATTACAAATATAAAAGTGTCAAAGGGACATTGTATCAATATTACAAATTATTGAATACAAAATTTGAACAAATAATTAAAAATTGAATATTCTAAAGAGGCTTGTCAGCTGTGACTTGTCTTTGAGTCAAGGGGTGTAACAGTTGGGGCGGCCCGGGCTTGAGCACATTTTTATGTTGCAGAGGTGCTAGACGTCTCATGTGTTACTACAAAAATTAATATTAAAATTAATAACGATGAAATGGAAATAAATATAAATAAATTAAAATAATAAAATAAAAAACAATTACCAGGTGGTCCAAATTCAGACTGATCATCACCCTCATCGGTCTCCTTAAAATCTAAAATATCCGGAATATGAATATCCTTTCCTATCGTCCAACTCTGTGTGCATATCAATGCCTCTACAGTTGTAGGAGACAATGAACTACGGAAATGATCTAATATACGAGCTCTGGTACTAAAGGCTGACTCTGAGGCAACGGTGCTAATAGGGATGGCCAAAATACAGCGGACAATCTCAGAAATGATGAGATATTTCTTTGAAGCATTCTTCCACCATCCTAATATATCGAAATGATCATCATCATCTTGGACCATATCCGCTGACAAATAATTGTCTAACTCAGAAACGACCTCCTTAGATTGATGGACTAGTGTGAGATTCTGTGCGAGGGTCTTAGTCCACGGCATTCTGCGCTTCTTTGTAGGAGGCCCGGTCACGGTGTTTGTAAAAGGCGTTGGAGTCGGTGTATGTGTCTTCGATGTAGTACCACCCTTAATTGCATTAAACTCATCATACAATTTTTTCAGGGTATCTCGGGCCAATTCACCAATAAGTTTAGTCCATACCTGATCGTGAATAAGTCCCAACCCATATAACAAGCCTGAAACTTTCAGACGGGGGATCAAGAATAATAGCCACATATAAGAAAATATTCATTCTAGTCAAATCTCCCCAATACTTGTCATATTTTAGCATCATGCTCACTGCCATCCCCCTCATCCTTTCATTGGAACTCCTATGCATATTTTCTAATTCTTCTTTTACCCTACATATTTGTTGACAAAACCCATGTGATGTAGGGTACAAAGAACCAGATATATTCAATGTGACATCATAAAATAATCCAAGAAAATCAATGAAAGTAGAAACTACCACCCAATCATCATCATTAGGCTTTCGTGATCCCCCGTGCTCATCAAAGTATTTAACATATTGGATGTCTTCATCACCCAATAATTGAAAGGCTGCCTAATATTCTTGGGCCGCCTCCAACATCAAGAAGGTTGAGTTACATCTGGTAGGAACATCAGTACAAAGACCCTTCTTCGATGTTATGCCCGCAGCCTTTGCAGCAAATTTGAATTTCTCCAATCTAGAAGGAGAAGACTTCACCCATTTCACAGCCATTCTAACTCGTGCAACCGAGTCATCAACATCTTTCAACCCCTCAGTCACAATTAAATTCAAAATATGTGCAGCAAATCTAACATGCAAGTATTCACCACCCAAAAATGTCTTATTTGCATCTTTAAGATAATTCTTTAGATATCCCAATGCGACATCATTAGACGATGCATTATCAACTGACACAGACAAAATCTTTTCCAACTCCCACTCCTTTATTGATGCCTCCAAGGCCTTTCCAATCGTCTCACCCTTATGATCAGTTATTTGACAAAATTTAATAATCTTTTTGTGTAGAACCCAATCAGCATCAACAAAATGCACAGTCAACGACATATAATTCATATTTTAGATAGAAGTCCAAGTATCGATAGTGAGGCAAACTACCAAACCCGTCAATTGGCCTCTCAAAACATCTTTATCACGGAGGTACATCTTCTTAATATCCTTTGCCACAGTGTGACGAGAAGGAAGTACAAATCTCGGTTCCAACTCTTGGACAAATTCTTGGAACCCTTTACCCTCCACAAACTGAAAAGGCAGCTCATCCATGACAATCATACGAGCTAACTTCCTTCTACACTCATCGGAGTTATACTTCGTATACCCTTTCAATGTTGGCCCCTCGGCCCCACTACTCTCATCCGCCATTTTAAAATCTAGTCTAGATTGACCCTTCTCTACTAAGGATTTTAAAATTGGACTCTTCTTGCATTGTTCCTCTAGATGGACCTTCAGCTGGGATGTACCATGTTTCCTATAGTGACATCCATACATTTTCCCACAGTAATTACATTTAACTTGTGGGTTGTTGGGGTCACCACCCTCTAGTTTGGTAAAGTGTTGCCAAATTATGGATACAGGTTTCTTGCCTTGTGGGGGCTTCGGAGCAGGGCAAGGTGTACTCGTTATAGGGGTAGGAGTAGGGTTAGTTTCTGGGGTAGGGGTGTTGGCTGGGGAAAGTGAGCTATCACTAAAATTCGAAGACATTCCTGATTCTCCAACAAAAAAATAAAAAGTAAAATTCAAAGTGCAATCCAACACAATCAGCAAAAACTGCATACATCAAAAAAATAATTGGGTTTCGGATTGGAACCCCAAAATTGGGGTTCCAATCCGAAACCCTAAATCAAATTAGGCCCCTCATTGATTGAAACCATGAAATTCAATTTAGGAGTTTCAATCAATGAAACCCCAACCACCAAATTAGGGTTTCGGATTTGAACCCCAAATTGGGGTTCCAATCCGAAACCCTAAATCGATTTAGGGGTTTCTCGCTAGTATATTTGATCTGTTTATTTTTTTTAAAATACTTTAATGTCATTTTTTAGAAAATTACAATATCATTAAAAAAAATACTTCTTTAATCATTAAGTTAAAAAAAAAAATCGATACCCACCATCGAGAGAACCCAATGAGACATATAGCATTTCTCATAAATTAATGAGCAAGAGTCTGATTTGATATTTTTCCTATTTTGAAAATTTAACTTCTTCCTTGGATAGCCAGTTTTGTAGAGTTAGAATGGCTGTCATAAATTAATTACAACATTTGAGCATTTATGGCTAATGAAATCTTTGATAATTTTTGTCAAAAAAATAGAAAAATAAGAAGTTGTTTGCATTGTGGGTAATAGATTTGACAAAATAGTTGGATAAATATTCATATTGTGTGAGATGTGTTTCTTTCATGTTTTTAGTGAAAGTGGATATGGTTTTTGTTTTTTTTTTTCCCACAAAAATCTTGGCAAATAATTATGTGAGAATTTTACTTGAGAAATATAAAATTTTTTGTATGTTTAAAAGATGTTTAGATTGAAGTTGGAATTTTTTTTTTTTTTTGAAAACTTTCTTTAAAAAATTAAAAACCTAGCATAGCCTATTATTGGGCAGAGTTATTACATTAATACCATAATATACAATGTTTGCATTCACATCATTATTTCAAAGCCTGAAATGCATGCAGCATGTGACCAAGCTTTTCAATTAAATTTTGCCCTTCAAAACTAGCAAATGATCTGAATATATCATCACATTGCAAGAGTAATTTTAGTTTTGAAGGTTAATTATAATTTTTATAGACAAGCTAATTTGTATTTTACTTGTACAAAATGTTGAGCTTCTATATCTTCAATCACTTGAGAAAACTGTCTTTTTAAGATAAAAATAAAAATAAAAGAACAAATAAACAATGTTTAACTCATATTTAATCATGAGTAGTGCTAGATATAAACTCAAAAGGTGCAAGTCCCGTATAAAATAAATGAGAAAAAGAGGTGCCCACCATAATTTTTTTTTTCTTTTCATATGAGTCCTTGATTTTTCTTAATTTTTTTAAAGAAAGTACATGAAATTTAAACAATCTAAAACTGTACGAATCTTTTGTCAAAATTACAATATGAAAAGCATAAGTAGTTTACATATTTACAAGCAACAAATTAAAAATTGATCATTCCTATTTTGGAATCAAAGCAATTAAGATTCAAAGCTATGTCTTAGGGGTTTCATTGCCCCTAAAAAAAATTAGGGTTTCGGATTGGAACCCTAATTTAATTTAGGGTCCCAATCCGAAACCCTAACCCCTAAATTGATTTAGGGGTTTCAATCATGAAACTCCTAAATCAATTTAGTTGATTTAGAGGTTAGGGTTTCAATGAAATTTACAAAAAAAAAAAAAAAACAACAATTCAATGAATCCAAAAATATACCAATCCGAAACAATCACACAATCACACGAATCCATAGCACACAATTCACAAATCCCATCCTCCATCTCCGATTCAACCCCATCCTTCCTCCAATCTCCGATCAAAACTCAAAAAAAAAAAAGAAAAACAAATTCAACAGAGAAAATCAAAAGAGGAGGAGAAAAGTTGTTTACCGTGTACCGTGCGGGGTGCGGCGTGTGTCCAACGTCGTGCGAGAGAGAGGGAGGGAACACGGGGTGCGGCGGACGAACTAGTTGCGAGAGGGAGGAGGGAAACCCTAAGGCGACGGGAGTGGGTTTCTGTGAAGGCCGAAGGGACTCAGGAGGGGAGGGGACGTGGGGGGGGGGGGGGGGGGGAGGAATGCTTAGGGTTAACCCATTAATGGAACGGCGCCATTTTGTCAACTACAAAACGTCGCCGTTTCATATAAGTATCCGGTTATTATATATATATATAATATAATATAATATATTATATATATATATATAACCGGTGCGGGGCGGGGGAAAAACGGACCAGGGGGAGTCCGTTTCCGTCCCCCGCGTCTGCTGGGATCCACCATACGGGTCGAGGGGCCCCGCCCCCAGCCCTAACGGTGCGGATGCCCCGCCCCGCCCTATGCGGGGGTGGGGCAGCTGGTTCCGGGGCCTTGCTGCCCATCCCTAGAAAAAATCACCAACAACTTTACATACCTCTTCACTTATTGTTTCCCAGTGGTTTTGGAAAAAACCAGCTTCGAACCCACTAGGTCTAGGTGACTTCAATGATGACATCTAGTTTAGTGTACTTCTTCCCTTGTAATATCTCTACACAAAGCATCATTCATCTCTATAGTAACTAAACTATTCACTGAATTTAGACAAGTTGTAAGATTATCCCTTGAAGGAGAGGTTGATGAATATATTAATTGGAAATGTTGTTGGAAAGCTTGTGCTATCTCCTGTTGATTTGTCTTCATCAGTCCATTTGAGTCTTTAACTCTTATGAATAAAAGTCTTCCTTCTCCTTTAGTTTGCACAAATATGAAAGTAATTAGCATTACAATCTCCCATACTATACCAATGCTTTTTAACTCTTTGTTTCCACTTCATGTCTTCTTGCTCAAGTATAATATTAACTTCTAAACTCTTTTCACTGCTTCCCAATCCACCTGTGAGAGAGAAGACTGTAGTTCATAGACGAAGCAATGGAAAGGAAGTTGGCATAAAGTTTGCAGTCTGCAAATTGCTAGTTGGCACTTTCTACACTAATCAATTATTAATATCATTTTATCAAAAAAAAAAAATATATTAATATCAAAGAGTGTAATTTCTAAAAAGATTTAAAATGAAATTCTTTTCTAAATCAAATTTTAAGTATCCTCTTTATTAAGATTTTGGACAAGTTTTTAAATAATTCTTATAATTTAAAATAAGATACGCATAATACATTTATTGTTGGATCCATATTGCTCACAAGCAGTATTTATTGTAATAAAATATATATGTTGTATCTATCTCTCCTTACTGTAAAAGATATTTGGATTGAAATGTTGTAAGAGATCTCAATCGTACCGACTCGAGAGTGTAATTTTTCTAAAGATCTAGTGGAGCAAACATTCACATGCCAAAGAGAGATTTTTGGGTGGGATTTGATTTAAGTTATACATCTCTTATTCAGAAGTAGTTAAATCAAATTGCCACGATTTGATTTATTCACAAATTTAAGTGTTTTACGACAAGAAAGAATGAATTCACGTGAATGGTCGGGGTTAATGACCAGCTTCTAATATATTTATGAATACTTTGATCGCAAGTATATAATTTGACTTAAAATTAACTCATTTAATGACGCTCAAATAAGAATTTAGATAAGTTTGTTCATCGAATCAAATTCTTATAATTTCATATATATATATATATATAAAGTGCAACAACTTATTATTTTTATAATATTATAATAATATTAACACCGTGAACATCTTTAAATACCGGACCCATATAAAAATTTTAAATTTTTAATAGTAAATTTCACTCTTTTTTTTAAGTGATTATACGACTCTTGTACATCCACGACTGCGACTTCCATTTCTCCATCAATAATGTTTGTTGATCCAATCTTTTCGACAGACACACACACCTAACCATCCTTAACCTTATAATCTTTACATAATTAACTAATTATTAGAAACTAATGAAGAAGTACAAGACTTCAAAACATAAACATATAGATTGTGACCATTTAATATAACTTAGTAATAAGATCGAGTTCAACTAGTAATTGAATGAAAATAAAATGAACAAAACTCCTTTTACTTTCTTAATAAAATGAACAGAACTAGAACATCCAATGCTCGTATGATTATAATTTTTTTCCTGACTTTTTCACGACCCATTTGTCTAAAGATCGTATCCTACCGCCCAACTCAATGTTGAACGGTTTCTAGATATAGAAATAATACCAGAAAGTAGGCTTTTGGATCTTCAATGGTTTCAGGTTAAGTTTGCAAGTTGAATCAGGATTATCACATTTACAGCAGGAAACATCTCAATCAAAAGCAGAGAAAAAGAAACCACTCTAAAATGGAGAATTGACAGGAACCAATGAGGTAAATCTGGCCATATACAGAACGGTAATCATTTATATTTGGTAATAGTTGCATAAAATTTTGTATCCTTGAATGCTGAATATGCAACCGCCCCATCTTGTTTGAGTCTTTTGAAACCCACTTTGCCATTCTAAAGGACCAAGCACAATTGCATATCAATACCAAAAGGAGAGAAGGCTTGGTCCCAGCCACCGTCCCTGCTGAAATTGATATTCAAAGTTTCCTTGATGCCCTAAGATTGTATTCATGCTTAATGAGATTTGCTCTCAGCAACATTGACCGAACATCCCGATCAAATTCACTGCCTGTCTGTAAAACTCGCTGGAAAGTTGCATTTCTTTGATCTGCATGACGTGCATACAAAATTTTGTTGTGTGAGTCAATTCGAGCCTGCAAAAGAATGATATGTTGGATTAGTAAAGCATTAAATACCCGAAGTCTAGCAGGGTTGCATTTTGAATTGGTTTCCAATATGTTTGATAACTAAAGGATTCAAAAGATTGATATTATTAGGGTTGAATCTGAATCGATTTCACAAAATATGGACAGGAACTCTTTAAATAGACTAATTCTACTCACTCAGCTGACATTGCTCTCATATAAATCACAGGTATACCGTACTTATTGTGAGAACAGGTAAGCAGCATCACCACAGACAAATTTCAATTTTTAGACCTTTGCAGTTAGTAAAGACCAACATAGAATTCATGAACAATCCAAACCAAACCTGTATTTGGTTGTCTGTAATCAATGCTTCAAGTTCTTTCTCTAGCCCTGCAATGCTTGTTTTGAAGGCATTAGCCATCATTCGCAAATCAACTGAGACAAATGGGTGTGTATACTGGATGAGGGCTTTGTTACGGATTTGATCATACAATGACTCAACATGGTCATGTAAATGGATGTCAAGCAACAGATTTGCTTTGAGATTTCCAAGGTAATCCAGGCACGACGCATAATGGCTGAAATGACAAGGGAAATGATTCTGTTAAATGAGGCCCCCTGAAAAAAATACACAAAGTAATAGGGACCGTCCAAGATAGGTTGGGTTGATAATTATATACTCTTTGTTCTAATCTTTTCTACATTTTGTCTAATATGGCCAAGTATTATGATACCTCGAGTAGAAATCATTGATAAGCTCCCTTACTTCAGGTACTAACTCTAAGAAATTCCGGAAGTTGTCATTGTCTATAACTTTGTGCTGCAACATGAAAGCTTAAATCAGAAGCAGCTCTCAAGCTTTCATTATGATGTTAGCGAGAAACAAAGAAAAAAATGAAGAAAAAAGAAGAAACTGGATAAATACCTTCAACTCTGTTCTGTCAAAACTTGCAAGTGCACAAAGTCCGCCATATGTTGCAACATCTTGTGATGCAATGACTTCGTTGTAGTGACTTGCCAATTCAGGACCTGCTTCCAAGAACTGTAAACATATGATGATATAAATGTCCCAGTGAAGATAAATACTGGCAGAAGTTTCATTGTAAGTATCCTTTACAAAGATATATGTGACCTCAATCATTTTGAACAGATATTTTTAAGTTACAAAAAACAACATGATAGAAAGTGCAAAGGAACAAACCATTTCATCTAAAATGACAGAGCAATTGAGTTCAAACTAAAGAAGGAATGAAAATTTTCTCCTACTTTTTTATATCATCGAATTTTTCCATTGGCATGATTAGAATCCAGACCTACCCCAATCCATTTTGCATTGATTTTTACCATATGAGCTAAAACAGGGCCATATAGAGAACGAATGAATGCCCATCATCTAAACCAACGAGTTAATAGAAAATTCTGAACAGGACCAAATTTCATGAACTAAAAAATTTACAATTTTTAAAGGGTATAGAACATTCATACAGGTAGGAAAACTATAAGTGCAGCTTGATTTTAACAGACTATTGATGATGCAAAGCCCAAATCATTTTCCCCATAACTCTATTATATACATATTTTGTTCTCAAAAGCTTCATATATGGATTGTCCACCATCTTTTATAGGATATTTCTCTTCACCAAACCCCCTACCTTAGATCAACACGATAGTTCTCAAGTACAGATTGTGAAAGTCATTGTCACCATCATCAAATCTGCTAAGTCCGAAGTTCAGACTGCTTTTTTCAAAAAAAATGTAACCGCGAGTTCCAAGAAATCAATCAAAGCATGATACCAGCAACAATTATCATTGAATTTTCAAGCCAAGGTTACAGATAAAAATACAGCATGGCTATCAATATCAGCAAGCTCTTTATTAAAGCTCAAAGCTTCAAGAAAAATAAGGACGAAAGTCAATAGCAAGACAGTAAATGAGCCAACAACCTTACGAGCAGCAAGCTTGTATTTTTTAGCCTCTAAATGAGCCAATCCTGCAGCACAACGTAGTTTTGAGGCTGTGATTGGGTCAAGGGCCTCTGATGATTGTTCTGCTTTACCCACATAGTTTGTCACGTGAGTGAATTGACCCATCTCAATGCTGACCAGAATTGCACTCATACACATATGGATGATATGTTTTGATGTAGTGCAATAATCACGAGTCCGTACATAACTTTTAAAAGCATCCCCAAGTGCACCGTGAGCATAATAAAAATCTCCAAAATCATTGTATCCCATTCTTATGCTTTCTTTGATCAAATTTGTCTGCACAGAAATTAAATGGAGGAATGAAGATCAGGAAAAAGGAATACCATGGGTACCAACCTCTAATATAGAGAGAATGTCAACTTTAGCAACGAAGGGTTACCAAAAGCTACCACGAAGAGTCATTAATATCCACAGATTTCCCAACATGAAATACTCCATCTGGACCCCATTGTCCAGAGTGCATCTAACGATATTTTTGATAAGTAAAAATATTTTATATATCAAAAGGAGTAACCAAGTATACTGAACGTATACAAAAAAACACCTAGCCCATAATAAAGCACCCCTAATGACCCAAAAACAACCCACGATATTTACTTAATATTTGAAAAGAACTGACTCATTTTGAATCAGAACTTAACCATGGACAAAATATGGGTAATTTGGTTGTCTAACTGTCTGCACCATCTACTTCGGGTTGAAATTTGGCATCTTCAATGTCAATATCCAAAATCAATCTAAGCTGAATTAGTCAACTTTTTTTTTCCAATGCCAGCATTTGTATTGGTCAACTTTTTTTTCCAATGCCAGCATTTGTATCTTGAGCATTGCTGGAGTTAAAGCTCAAAATGAGACCGTAGAGGCATCAAAGTACACGACATTATCAATATCACCAACAATATTCAGAAACACGAGATGATTTTTTTTTTTTTTTTTTAATAAGTAACACGAGATAAAGTTATTAATGAAGGGAAAACCAAAAATAAGGTTACTAATCTAGCATCTCAAGATAAACAGGTCAACTAATCTAGAATCCCAAACAAGGTAAAGCCAAAAAACAAGGTCTAAATACAATCAGTTCAACAGAGCCAAACTTTTGTACAAGCAAAGCGCTTAGTGGGTCCTATTAGGGCTTTGCTTTCTAGGGCTTACAAATAGATGAAGGGTAAAGTAAAACTACAATTGTAACATACGAACCTAGAATAGGACTTGAGATTAATTCAGTTAGAATTTTATTTATTTATTATTTTATTATTTTATTTATTTCATTTTATTATTTACTTCTATTTTTATCAGTTTCTTATTATTTTTTTTAAAATGGGATAATAGACCAGATTAATTAGAGTTTTTAAAGTAGTTCCCCTTATCTTGGTTCATCGGTTGTTATCAGATGAGTTTCAAATGTTTTTAAAAAAGATTCTTAGATCAGAACCAACACTCAAACCACTTCCTATCTAATCTCCTGGAGACCCATGTAAATAAGAAACCCTTCCTCCATAAAAATCCCATGTTACACTCTGGTTCTTTACACAAAAAGTTTTGCAGAAAAACTAACTCTCATAGGCTTCATAGTTTTCCTGCACTCTCAGCTGACCACCCCCAGAACGTCAGAAAGCCACCTTTAGCCACAGAAATCGCCAGCCAGTTCATCTCCAACGAACCCACTTCCTCCAGTAAGCCACTGCTGTCGCACTCACCCTCCTCCCTCTCTACTTCTTTTCGGTTTCAGCCTATCTCACTCTAACCCCCTTTCTTTCTCTCACTCTGTCGCACCACCCTACCCAGAGAAGCCCAGTATGTTGCCGGTCAAACCCAGCCACCAGAGTCTTCGTTGCAGCTGGTCCTTTTCTTGGTGAGTTGAGTCTGTTTTCCGTTCGCATGGTGCTGCCTCTTGTGCTACGAATTTCTTTATTCCTCTATTTTCCACCCTCCCATAATGCCTTTTATTAAGATGAGTTTATTTAGGGGCTGGGTTAAGTTGTTTCTGCATTTGTCTTTATTTGGGTGGGCTTTATTTATTTTAGGAACTACCGTAATAGAGTTTGTGGATTAAAATTGTGTGTGGGTTTGACGATTATATTGGGCTGGTTGTGTTTTTACAGAAACTGATTTATAACTTTAAATGGGCTGCTTCGTTAGTTTGGGGCTGGGCTGAGATTTTAAGCTAGGCCAAGTTTTACAACTTATTTTTATAAAGTGTATTTAGGGGATTTAAAGAAAGTCTTAAACTTTATTCTATTGAATTTTATGGAACCTATTATTTTAGTCATTTTTCTCATGGGCTGGTCAGATCGGAGTGTGTAAATTTTATTATGTTATATTTTTTAAATATAAAACCAAGGGATATTTTATGGGTTTTAAATAATATTATATATATTAATTCTAGTATAGCTGATTAATTTTTGAATTAATTTATGGCATGATTCTTAGTACTTAGAATGCTACGTTATATTTTCCTAGAAATATTAGTGACAATTAGCATCTCGTATAAGTAACGCACTACAAGTTGAAAATCAAGAAACAGGGCTAAGAGGTAAATAGTATGATCATATATATATATATATGCATGTGTTTTGTAAATATTATTGTTATGTATGAAAATACGATGTGCTTATGATGGTTATCTACGCTATGCTAAGAGCCAAGTCAAGGTTAGATTCCTTTCCCGATCTTTGATGGATCATAACATGAAACTTGTATGTGTATGGTTTTGTTGCTTGATGAACTAAATATTACTAAAAGTCATGCATGCCATGTAATGTCCATGTAGTAATTTAAGCCAAGTATGTCATGTAATAAAATAATCAGATCATATATGCCATGTCTATGTAAGCACTAAGATCATGTATGTTACGTTCATGTAGTACTTAGACCATGTATGCCATGAAATGTCATAAAGTGTTTAAAAAATCATGTTAGATCACGACATGCTATGCTATGCCATGTACAAGAAATGCCATGTATAAGAATATATCATTTTATGCCATGCCATGTATAAGAATATGCCATGTTCAAGAATGTGCCATGCTAGAAAAGTCCACGAAGTCCAAGAAAGTTTCATGCATTAAGAAAGATAAATATTTTAAGGTAACACAGATCCAAGCGTGTTTATCACAAGTTATGCTAAGACGGTACCACGGACTCAAGCGTGGTTACCACAAATTAAGTGAAACACGGACTCAAGCTTATCTTACTCCATGTCATGCAAGCTAAGTAAAACACGGACCCAAACGTGTTTTACTCCATGCTATACAAGTTAGGTGAAACACGGACCCAAGCGTTTTTCACTCCATGTTACTCAAGCGTGTTTTACTCCATGTTATGCAAGCTAAGTGAAACACGGACTCAAGCGTGTTTCACTCCATGTTATGCAAGTTAAGTGAAACACGGATTCAAGCGTGGTTCACCTTGTAGTAAGTAAAATTCAAGATAAACAAGTTATTCATACATTCACGTTTCATGTTTGCCATGATTTTGTATGTTTCCACTCATGTTAATGATGTATAGCATGTTATGAGAATCTATGAATGTTATATGAAAGTTATGATGAGGCTTTAAAAATCAAGTTTATGCTAAGCTAGATAATATTTTATGGTATGATGCGCTATTTACTAAGTATTCGACTCATTTTGTTTGTTGTTTTTCTTTCTGTTTTCTTCTATGTTGATTGCCCCAGATGTTGATTATGATGATGCAGAGTTGGATGGCCAGGAGTAGTTCTAGTATAAAGACTTAGAGAAGAATAAGTGTCTTTTACACAAGGATTAAGCTTTCTTTTACGTCATTTCAATAAGTAGTCTTTTTTAAAACTAGCTCATGTTTTACTTTATTTTCAGTTTCAAGTTTGAAGACTATTTATGTCCTTTCAATTAAGTTCTTTTTTTTTTTTTTTTAATAAATGAGGTATTTCAGAATAATGAGCCTCTTTATCGGGCATTTTGTCATGTATGTTAGTAACGTCTCTATCCTACGTGAACGGGGTGTTACAACAATACTATGGAATGGAAGCTGCAAACCTTTGTAGACCACCATTATCTAAATTTTGAGACTGTTTTGCAAAGAAATAAAAACTATGAAATGCATTGATTTTTTTTTTTTTTTGTGAAAAATTAATGAATTACGACCAAAGGCACTACCATAGAGAATATATAAGAAAATCAGTCACCAAATATATCACACACAAAGAAAAAGGATGTTGAGGACTACTACACGTTTTCATTCATATGCATTTCAACTACGTCACAATCCTTGACCTGTCTACAGAAAAGAATACCAATTTACCAACACTAATCAAACTCAGTACCAAAACAAAAACCTGCTGGAACTGCCAATCTCCAATTATAGCAAATCCAAACACAAAAAAGTACACGCATGAACAAAAATAAGTATGCACAGAAAAATATACATAAAGAGGAATTATACCCTATACGCGTTGAGCTCGTTCTCGAGTTTCTCCTTCTTCTGTTCGGCCCTGCGGTCAACCATCTCACACCAAGCGGAGTCCATCCCATAGTTGAGCCCCATCTTTGGGTCAATCTTCTGCACCACTTCTCTAAAGAGTTGGGTATTCTCTCCCTTCTTGATCTCTTCGTAGGCCATGCGGAGAGCCTCCAGCCGCATCCCCGGGTTGCCCTCGCAGTGGTCCGCGATGAAAAGGAGGCGCATGATCTTGGTGCGCCCCTGGTAGAGGCTTGCGTAGGCTTCCACGTCGAGCTGCTCGCCGCTACGTATAATTGGCCTCTTGCTGCGGCTCGGACCTTCGATGTCGCCGTTGGAGTGGATCTCATCGATTAGTGGGCGAGACGGCGAGTCCTCGGGTTCCATGCCGTGTTTGACTGTTGCGTGTGAGGGGAAGGATAAACCAGAATCGAGGAATTAGGGTTAGGGTTTTCTGGAAATGGGGAGGACTTGTTGGGATTTTAGCAGAGCTCCATCTCCGTAGTCTGTTCTGCACTTCTGCTCGTACGAGTTACTCAGATAACTGACCGATGTGGTTTTCCTTCTCGGCTATTGATGCCTTGCTTCTCATTTGATATTTATTATTGTTGAGCTATTTTATTTTTATTTTTATTAAGAATCTCAAAAATGATTTATTTATAAAAATAAATAAATCCAATTAATTAAAGTAATCTTTATAAATAGTCAATTTTAACTAAAACTGTTGTTATTTACACAGACATTGGAAACTATGGACGTTTTATTCATAATTTTGAGAATTTCTTGTTCAAGAGTTCATTAATATTCCATTTCTATAATTTATTAGAAGAAACAAAAAATTAGGATTGATAAAATCTTTTTTCAAACTGTAAATCAGGAATATTAGGTATGGGATACCAATTTTTCATTAGATTCATTGGATTGAGCCTTTTCGAAGAAATTTCTTTTAATCTTAGGTTTTTTGAAATTAATATCTTAAATTTTTTTTTCAAATAAAATAAGATCTTTATTAGCAAAAGAATTAGTATTAGATGATTCATATGTAGAAAAACCAAAAACAATTTCCTTGCCATTGCTATTTAAAGCATTGGTATAAGATTGTTCTTTCTTTAAATCAGTAAGCATTTGATTAATTTTATTGTGTTAGCTTGTTTGGTCTTAGGGTGTTCCCTATTTTTTGGTAAAATAATAAATAAAAAAAAATTCCATTTTGGAAGTTAAAGTAGAAACAGGACTTTCAACATTTTCTTCAATATAATCAAATTGCGGACCTATAATGTGAAGAGTTTGAATGACAAAATTGTTTTATTCAATAATATTCTTTGTTTCAAGAAAAAATAGTAGTTTTAGGATCAACATTAGATACTTTGAAGGGAGAAGTATTTATTTCTACTCTTATATGAGAAATAATAATTTTCTCTAAAGGAGGATGACTAGATTTAACTAGGGGTATAAAAATTATTTGAAAAACTAGAAAACCAACTCGGACTAGTTCCCTTAGTTCCAAAATCGGCCAATATCGATCTATTTTTGGTTCTATGTTTTTTAGGACCGGATCGAACCATATTGGTTTGCTATATTATATATTTTAAATTAATTTTTTTAAAATTATATATAATATTTTTTGTAATATATATAATAATATAAATTATAATTATATATAAGATAATGTTATTATAAATATAAAACTTTAATATTAAATATGAAAATTCATTTGATCATATGTTTAATCATAATATATATATATATTAATAACACAATAAATTCTCAATATATTCTTTTTGATAAGTACATTAGTAAATTAGTAATACCAATACACATTAGTATATAATGTATATTAATTACAATTTTCATTTTATGGCCTAATACTAATAGTCTAATACTATATTACTATTAGTAATATATTTTAACTCTATATATAAATTACTATATAAATCACTATACTAAATAATTATATATGAAATAATGATATAGTAATACTAATACTATCACTATCAATGATATAATTATAATAAATTAAAATCACTATAACAAATACTAATATATAATTATTCTAATCACTATAACTAATACTAATATATATATTAATACTATTAAAACTGGAAAACAAAACCGAACTGGAATCGGTAAAAATGGAGATATCAGTTTAGGAGGGTCACTGATGCGTAATCAGTTTTCGAAAATGCAAAGCCAGTGCATATCGGTTCAGTTCTAAATTTTGTCTAAAATTAGACCAAAACAGACCGGTTATACTCATGGATTTAACCACCGTCTTTCCTTCTTCCATGACAAAATTGGTTTTAACAACATTTAAACTATGCTTAGAAACAAAATAATTTTCACATAAATTAAAAAAAAAAAAAGAGTATATGCTTCTATAGAGCATTCATTTTTCCTTTTCCTTTCCTTTTGACACGTAATTTTTTAGAATTAGAAAAAGTAGTATGATAAGATTTTCTCTTTTCACTATTTTTAGCAGAAATATATTCATTATCTAAAGCTATTAAATCAATTTCAAAAACTCTATTAATCATAGTAAGCTGGTTGTGATGAATGGGAGAAACCATATCTGAAGCTGTTGGAGATAAATATGAAGCATCTTCTTCTTCTTTATCAACTTCTTCCTTTATAGTTTTACCTTTAGATACATCAATATCCTTGATAGTATAATAAGCATAATTAACTTGAGAGAAGGTAGAAATACCTTTCAGTTTTAAATCAGGTTTAGCAGTTTTTATTAAATCTTCTAGAAAGTTTAAGAGATTTTGGTCTCTTCTCTTCGGGTTATCAACAACAAATCCAACAAAAGAACATCTAGTTCCAGCAAAAATATTTTTTCTTTTGTTGTTTCTTCTTTCCTATTTGGTAAGAAATTAAAGTTTAAATTTGTTTTAAAATTCGATATTGATACTGATAAAAGTTTGAAATCTTTAGTATTTGAATTTCCTACAACAAGAAATCAAATATAAAAAGATTGTTGAACAATTATTACAGTAAAAGATTAGGGATTTTAACAAAAAGCTGATTGATGATGTTTGTTTTGATCTTCCAAATGTTTTTTAGCATAGGAAGAAATATGTTGTTACTATATCTTATGTTAAAAGTTTTTATAAGAAAAATATTCCCGCTAAAGATCGATCTATTCAAATGAAAAGTAATAAGACTTTAGAATTTTGCAAAACTGAAATACATGATTTACTTGCTAAGAATATTACTAGGCATATTAAGCCACCTTGGTCTTGTGTTGGATTTTATGTAATCAAATCTTTTTTCTTAAGTCCTTGGAGAATAGACTTCTTCTTGGACTTAGAAGATTTATTTGATTTATCAGATGTAGTAGAGGAAATAGCAGGTTTAATAATCTGTTTAGCAAATGTAATGAATGGCATGAGTAATTGGGTATTTAGGCAAGGTTAATTGTTTAATAGTAAGGAATTCCTCAATGCTTTTGAGATCTGGAACAATTTGAGGAAAATTTCTGGCAACATTAGCAATGATATCCTGTGTGTAGGGAAGAGTCAATTTTTATAAAATTGAATTTATTTTTAATTAAATTACATAATTACGTTGTTTGATTGAGTTTATTTTGTTCTAGATTATGCATGAAGATCATGTTCTAATATTTTTAATCTACATTCAAATAGCAAAATGAACAAAAAAAAGAGTGATAAAGTAGTAGTAAAAGATGTGTAAGGGTATCATTACCCTTACTTCTTAGGCCTTGTTTGGACGTTGAGTTTGTTTCATCTCATTTTATGTCATCATATTTTATCTTATCTCATCTCATCTTAATATTTAAACATCATTTAAATATAAATATTTTTTAATTTTAAATCTTAATATTTTCATCTAATCTTAACATTTTTCTCAAAATTCTAAACAAAACACAAAAAATAATTAAGCTTTTTCTCTCTATTTTTTCAAAACCCATAAAACATCTTAATCCAAACTCTTTCACTATTATTTATAGATTTATCATCTTATCTCAACATCTAAATTCAAATTTTTCTTTTGTTCTAAACCCCTTTACGAAAAATGAGGTAGACCATTCTTAAGTAATTATTGTCTTATAATAATAAAATAATAAATCATAAAAATTTATATTATTATATATTGTGAGAGAATAGTTGAATCATGATATATTCGAATAAATTTATATAATAATGTGATTTGATATAATTTATTAAATTTATTTATTATAAAAGATATTTTATAATCTAACATATTATATAAAATAAGTCAATTTATAAATTTATTTTTATAAAATATTTACCTAGACTAAATATTAAGTCTAACATATCATATAAGATGAGTTTATCGAAGGCTGAGAGGAAGGAGCGGGAGGATGCTCAACTAGGAGAGGGTGCGGGATGATGTGAGTACGACTAAACTGTATAGTCATACGACCAATAAGAGCCTTAAGTGCAATTCTAGGCTCCTGGAGAAGAGAAGCAACGGACTGGGAGAGTGCTAATCGGGTGATTAAACAAACAAATAGCAAACTAGTTCATGTTTTGGGGGGATTGAAAAGCCTAAAAAATGACCAGGCAAAGAAGACTCCCTAGATCAATGGAGACACCATTGATCAAAGCATATAGAAGACTGGCGCGGTCAAGACCCACGTCACTCTAATGACTAGTAGGATATAGATTAGTAAGAACAATCCTACTGAGAATGAGATAGTCAGGTATAAAAAGTACAGTAAAAAAAGGTGACTTCTCATCCCAATTACTAGACCGACTACAGAGACATCCAACAATAACTTGCGAATTGGGAGGAGATGTCCGTGTATAAGGATACACTGGATGGGACACACGAAGGGCATTTAGCAGGTCCGCTATCATGCCCAGAGTCACCTGGAAGAGAATGTTCTGGAGACTAACCTCAAAAGAGCCATCATCAGAGATGGCATGAATGTTGGAGTAAAACTCCTAAACCAACTCCACAGAAGGAGTAGGATGACCAGTGGTCAAGGCCTGCCATTGGCAAGACTAAAAAATGTGAGGAATGATGGTCTTAGTAAGCTCACCTAGAGAGACGTCACGCTCGACTATAGGAGTATAATGAGAGAAGTTCTGAATATACAACTCATGTGCCCGTGTATTATGGAAATGGGCTTGAGCAGGAGCAGGAGGATTATGGTGAGGATGCACACGTCGAGACATGACTTTTGAGATGTAGATAGAATCAATGACCATTAGACAAGGTAAAAGTAATGTGAGAGTGCATGCCTAATGTCCCTATACATGCCTAAATGCCAAATGTGCATGCCAATGCAAAATGCATGTTTAAAAAGCTCCATGTGTGCGCTGAGTCAAGCTTGGGTTTTAGAGACCCATTGAAGCGTAAAGGTGATTGCCAAGCACACCATACCAAAATTTATGTCCCACTCTCCATTTTTCAAAACAATGGTCCATGCCTAGTCCAAAATGACCCATGTGCATGCCAAGCCAATGACATAACTTCACAATTGCTTTTAAGACCCAAACACTCCTATACAATCCAACATAACACTAGTATAGACATGAAATGAGTATGGGAACAATGCTATGCCAATGCATGATGAAAATGAGAAGCTAAACTTCATTGAGGCATTTCACCGAACACTTGGAGTGCATCCAAGTGAAAAACAAGTTCAAAACTCCTTAGGAGTTCCAAAAGCCTCCTAAATATAATCAATCAAAAACCAATAATCCAAGAATCCATTTGAGAGGATTCAATGAACTAATAATTCAACAACCCAAACCTAATGATTACCAAAATGCTATGGACGGCTATGGAGAAAAAACATGGAATCCATGGGAAAAGCATGAAATGTAATGAAATCCATTAACATAAGAAAAACTTACTGTGATTTTGAAGGGGATTTTGTATGAGAAATCAACTGGGAACCCACACGGAGAGAAGGGAGGAAAACACAAAGAGAATCGCACAGGAAGAATAAATTTTTTTTTTTGGGAGAAACCGTGCAATGCTCGAGTGGCTAGGGGGGTTTTTATAACAGGCCTTCGCTCGAGTGAAATTAAACCCTCGAGCGATGAGTCGAGCGGTGTTTGCTCAAGCTATGTCGAGTGGAGAGTCGAGCAAGACCTCCAGAATTGCATTTTTGCCTAATTTTGAAACACACAACACTTACATGGTTTTGACAAACGCTGAGGAAGTCAATTTTCAAACAAAAAATACATATCAAATGTAGAAGAGCATCATGTTCTCACAAAACACGCAGGTAATAAAAACAAAGTATCACAAGTAATATAGACATGTGTATTTATAACAGTCCTTGCTCAATCAAAAAATTTCAACCATAAAGTGTGAGCGGGGTTGGGTTGAACAAGAAACCATAAATGTTTGGGAAGCTCTTCCAAGACACTGAAAGTCAAACTCAATGCTACTAGGACCTGAATCCTTTTATTTTAATACTTGTTTCAGTATAATTAAGAAACAGAAAACTTATTCTGTTTTTCACGCTTTTATTTATTTATTTATTTATTTATAACATCATCACTTTTTCTTTTCCTTTTGATATACTAGATTTTTACACAAGAGAACCATGATGAGATTGTCTAGCTCGTGGTCAATTTTATGTACAAGTAGAGCTTTCTACCACCTTTGATTGCCTTCCCAATAAACTCACAAGTGGCAAAATGTCAATTGACCGAGCTTGGAGTGAAGTGTGTGATGCCAGTCTTAGATTACAAAAGATACTCATGTTCCAAACCTTTGTAAGCCATAAGTACATGATATAAATCTCAAAAGACGCATGCACCTAGATTTTATAATTCACAGCCCCACCATCATATAACACAATCATGGAGTGCATGTAAGGGTAACAATAAAAAAGACGAAACAAGAAAATGAATAAACAAGAACCACAAAAAAAAAAAAAAATGCATGTAAAGTATGTGATGCATGAAATGCATAACTGTCAGTCTACATGTGTGGCTTGTGTCTTCCCCTTTTTGATGATCCACCTTGGTACCCCTTTTCTTGAGTAGGGCTTTTCAATTCTCTTCAGTTGCTTCCTAAGCTCAAAACAGTTTGGTCGGATGTGACCAATCTTACCATAATGATGACACATGGGGCTTGCTCTGTGAACTCTTTTTCTCAAGAAGGTTGAGACATTCTTAGGGCCATTCATGAAATTCTTACACCTTCTAGAAAGATAAGCAGTTTTACTTTTAATGAACATGGGAGCATGCACAGAGTGGCTCATTAATTTAAAACAATCTGGTCTAATATGACCAATCTTTCCACAGTGATGACATATAGGGCTCGTGTTGCGAGCTCCTTGTCTTTTGAGAGGAGGAACAGACTTTTGCACTTGTAAAGGCTTCTTACCCTTTTCAGATGGACGAGCCTTCTTATTCTCATTTATTGCAAGAACAAACATTGTTTTTCTCACATTTTTATAGGAGGCTTTTTAGGTTGAAGGAGCATCAGAATTCTCTGCAAAGTAGCCTAAACCACTCTTATCACTAGAGGACTTTCCTAAACTTAGGAGTTTGTCAAGCTGTTTTGTCCCAATGGAGAATTTCTATAACTTAGTGTTTAACAAAGTCATCTCACTTTCATGAGTTGTCACTTTATCTTCCAAAGTTACATTCCTCTTTTGTAACTCATCTGTTAGACCAATGGCTTCACTTAGTTTGCCTTGGAGCCCTTCATTTTCTCTTTTGCATAAATCTATTTCCTCAATATGTGCTTTATTGAGTTTTCTCAATTTCACACATTCCTTATACAACTTCTCATAGATTTCCTGCAACTCATCTTCATTCCTGGATTCATTTTCAGAAACACTCAATTTCAAACATTGATTTACTGCTATGACTTTTGCCTACAATAGAGAAAGTGAATGTCATGTAGTTGAGATTTTTTTTCATGGAAGAATTCTCTTGTGAGTCACTTGACTCAGACTCACTATCAGTCAAAGAAGCAGTATTAGCTTTTTCTCTGTATTTTTTTGTAATTTGCACACTCAAGTCGAATGTGACCAAAACCATGACATTGATGGCATTGAATATTGTCCTTGACAGCTTTAGTATCTCGCTTATAGCTCATT
Source organism: Carya illinoinensis (assembly GCF_018687715.1). NCBI lineage: Eukaryota > Viridiplantae > Streptophyta > Magnoliopsida > Fagales > Juglandaceae > Carya > Carya illinoinensis. The sequence continues at coordinate 4,603,700 of NC_056753.1, read as the reverse complement.
TCTCGATTTTCTGAACTTGAACCCCCATCGAAACCTTTGAACCTTCTCTTCTCCTGTCCTGGTTTTTCTTAGCAAACATCTTCCTGAATTAACTCTTCAATCCTCATTTTGTCCAAGTCTTTGCTTTCTTCTATCGCAGTGACTTTTGGACAAAATCTCTCAAGAAGAGATCTAAGGACTTTTTTCACAATTCAGTTCTCAAGAATTCTATCCCCTAAATTAAAACGAGAATTGACAATATCATTAAGTTTGCCATAAAAGTCATCAAATGTTTCATCATCTTTCATTCTAAGTTCTTCAAAGTTGGTGGTCAACATTTGAAATTTAGAATTCTTTACAACCTTGGTACCTTCATGGGTAACCTCAAGAATGTCTCATGCCTCTTTGCAATTTTTAAACATGGAGATTCTCTTGAACTCCTCCTGGGATACGACCATGAACATCGCATTCAGACCTTTGCTATTCCAACTACACTCGTTGACTTCTTCCTTAGAGTAGTTTTCCACACTCTTGGGGGTTTGAACTCCCTCAATGATTGCAACCAATAGTTTCCATCCCTTTGTTACGGAAACCCACACTCGTTCATCCATAGACTTCAAGAAATCTCTCTTTCGAACTTTCCAATACGCATAGTTGCTTCCATAAAAAAGTGGTGGCAATGTGAGTGATTGAGACTTATCCATTTAAACCACTACAGCAGGATCACACTCAGGAACTGAATCCTAGCGGAATGAACCCTCTCTTACCAATTGAAAAATCAATGGTTCTACACAACACTACACCTAGAGGGGGTGAATAGGTGTAATCAAATTTTTATGGTCTTTTGAAAATCAATCAAACAAGTAGTTAATAAATGAATCAAATAACACAAATAATTAACACATGATTTTGATCATGGAGTGGAAACTCATTTGAAGAACATCTTCAAAATCCAAAAGCACTCTAGGTGTAAGAGACCACCTCAAATCCACTATAGAAACTTTAGTTCGTTACAACCAATTTAAAGACACTCACAAAATCTTTTTAGTAGCTAAACTTGGCTTGCAACACCATGAGTGACCCACTCAATCTCTACACGCATGTAGTGTCGGAACTCCGACCTTTTTATAGCTTCCCATGAGAACTTCTCGATCTCTACATCAACAGCAGCTTTGGATTCTTCCGGTGAACGAATATGTCCACTTCAATGGACTCATGTAAAGGTTGATTTTGAGTGTGGTGTGGTGGAGATGTGTTTAGCCAAAAGAGAATCAACCAAGTGGGGGAGAGGTTTCTCTAAAAAGTTCTTGGAGGGTCTTAGGTTTTTGCTCTGATTCTTCATACCTCAAATAGAAGAGAAGCTGCTCTATTTATAGTCCCAAGTAAAGGAGGCGATGGTCGAGTGACACAATCTATCTGAGTTCGCTCGAACACCATGTTGAGTGAGGGTCGAGCGTACCACTCTGTCTGAGTTCGCTCGAGAGCCATGTTGAGTGAGGGTCGAGCGACCTAATCTGCCTGACTTCGCTCGAGCGCCATGTTGAGCGACCCAATCTACCTTACTTCACTAGAGCGCCATGTTGAGTGAGGGTTGGGCAACCCAATCTGCTTAACTTCGCTCGAGCTCCATGTTGAGCGAGGGTCAAGCGACCCAATCTATTTGAGTTCTACTTGACCAATGATAAGCACACTTCAATCTTTTTCATAGTATATCGCTTTAACACTTGTTACAACACTATTTTACACAGGTTTTTACAAAAATATGCCAATCAACTCATTTTTCCCTCAACAATTTTTATAAAATATTTACCTAGGCTAAATATTTCTCGTATAGTCATAATAATACTAGATAGTCTAAAAAATACTAGATAGTCTTATTGTATAATAATTATATCCTTATCATTTTATATTTTATTAAAATTGTATTTCATTCAATAAACCAACTTTACATAATTATATCTTTATTCAATTTTATAAAAAATTATATTTAATTTTTTTAAGGCAATAACTAATTTTAGACAATCTTTTAATTGAAGGAGGACGTGCTTTGTTAAGATTTTGAAATTGTGCAAAGGTGTGGCTAGTAAGGCTGGCACCAAGGGTCCAAATGGTTCTCTAGTGGCAGCAGGAAGATAACGTTCGTTTGCTGCGATGGTTGCTCAAATGACGCAACCTCTTCTGCAGGTTGTTGTTCCATTTCGAGCACTGAAAGACATTGTTAGGGAAATTTGTTTTCTGTTTTCAAAATAAGAGATTCAGGAATTTGCTAAGCCTTTACAATATGCGATAGTTCTGAAATTCCTAAAACAAAGGCCTTCATTGGACATGATCAGATCCTTCATTCATAACAAATGGGGATTATCTTCTCAATCGGTTGTTTCTGGAATGAAGAGGTTGAGAAACATTTTTGAAGTCTGTGATGTTGATGGAAGCTTTTATAGGGTATTTCATTGGAATCTAGACTTTAGGGAGGATGTTGAACCATCGATCATTCCTGTGTGGGTGACTCCCAGGTTTGCCACCCAATTTTTATCATGAATCATACCTGGAAAATATTGCAACGTCATTAAGGGAATTTATCCGTAGAGATAATGCCACTAGATGTGCTACAAAAACTTATGGTGCATGAATTTGTATTGAAATGGATGCAGCAAAGGAACCATTAACAAGGTTTTGGATTGGTAATCCCAAAAATCCTTCAAGCATATGTCAAGAAGTGATTTATGAAAATTTTTTGGCTTATTGAAGTTGGTGCCAAATGCAGGGACATAATGCTAAAACTTGTAGATGGAATGATGAAAAGAAATTGATGAGAGGTGGTAAGAAAGTAAAGGTTGGGAAAAAAGGAAAAGTTTGGGTGGAAAAAATGCAGAATGTAAAGGAGATTGACAAAGGAAAGTAAGTTATTATTTGAACTGCTAAGAAGGAGGATCTGAAACAGACTAGAGAGTCCTCGAATTCTAATGGTGTGGGTTCAGATTGACCAGATGAATGGTGACAGTCCTCTAGTTTTCTCTTCATAAACTGTATTAGAGGTTGGGAGAAATAGAGTACAAGAGGAAAAGCAGGAATTAATTTTGGAATTGATAAACCAAGATCAAGAGAATACTGATGTGTTGAATCAGAAGCAGATCGTTGAGACTTTTGTTTTTGCTGAAGTTGTGCAGCACGATGATGAAGTCTGTAATCGGATTATGATGTTGGACAAAGAACAGGAGTGGTACATGAGGCATCTAGCAGCATGGACATTCAAACAAACTGGAATCTAGAGATGATCGGTGTAGAAGAAATTGATGGGCATGTTGAAGATGTCGATCCCAATGAAGGAGGCACAAAGTCTGAAAATGATATGGCAACAATTGTACACCAACCGAACAAAGACAAGGAAACATTGTTGGATTATGATACTATTGGAAAAAAGAATTCTAACTTGAAAGCAGTTAAAGTGAGGAGGTCAGCAAGGGTTCCTAGGGTACTTCTCGTCTAGCCTTTAATGAATAGAATTTTATTTTGGAACATTAGAGGAGGGGGGACCTCGAGGAAAAGATTAAAAAAGGTGGTCTTAGAGTATAAGCCTAAAATTATTGCTCTGGATGAACCTTTTATTCCTCAGAATAAAATTTAAAGACTTTGCAATACACTTAAGATGATGAATTATTTTTTGAATCATGATGTAGGAGGTAAATTGTGGTTGTTTTGGAAAAAAGGTTTACAAGTGCAGGTTTTGGTTTCTCATTCTCAACACATTACACTGGTTTTGAGTGAAAATAACCAAAGACTAGTTGTTTCTTTTATATATATGCTAAATGTAATGCTCTGGAAATGAGACTCCTTTGGAGTGATTTACAGAGGAATGATGTCAGAGAAACCCCGTGGATTGTTATGGATGATTTTAATATTATTCGTTGTGATGATGAGAGGAAGGGTGGAAAGCTTCAGTTATGGAAGATTTTAATGGACTTATTGATTCTTGTGGTCTTGTTGATCTCCCTCGTAATAGAAGTATTTTTTCCTGGTGTAATGGGCATGTTGGTAGAGCTAGAAGATGGGCTCGGCTGAATAGGTGCCTTATTAATATGGCATGTCTAAATTGGTTGCCTCAAGCTTCCTAAAAATATCTACCTCGGATGACATCGGATCATGCTCTGGTAATTTTAGAAATGGATCTTGCTAGTACTTGGCATGGTCATGTTTTTTTTTTTAATTTACTACAAGAAAACTGCTTATTTGTGACCAATTAATTCTAGTGAAATAACTATTTCCAACTAAAACTGGTTGCAAATAGTCTTTTGTTGCAATAAATTGGTCATAAAAGCCTGATTTTCTTGTAATAAATTCCAACAAATGTGGGTACATCATAATGATTTTCAAAATTTTATGGCTAAAGCTTGGATGGAGAATGATGATGGATTGGTTTCGAGTTTATGGCATCTTGCCTCAAAGCTAAAGAAAATGAAGCAAGTTTTTAGAACTTGGAATAGGCAGGTGGTTGGTCGTACTTAGGCTCATATAAAACTCCTTGAAGATCGGGTTGAAACCTTAGAACAACAACTTCAAATACAATTTTTGGAAGATGCTGAAATGGATTTAATTGTGACACATGAAGAACTTAAGGTGTGGAACCACAATGAGAAGGTTCGATTTTTCCATCATTTTAAATCTCAGTGGATTGATAAAGGTGAAATGAATGGCAATTTTTTCAAGGCTATGCAGTCAAAAAAATTCAATGTGATTAAAGAAATGTGACTCAATGATGGAAGACTGCTTAGCTCACCGGGGGAAATTCATGATGGCGTGGTTGAATATTTTCAAGAATTCTTGAGGAACTGTGAAGGGGGTATGTTACCTGATTTGTCCGAGTTAGTTGCTCTGGTGGTATCTAGAGATCAAAATCCTGATCTTCTCCAAGTTTCATTGACTATGAAAATTAGAGATGTCATGTTTTCCATCCCTATTGAAAGCAACCCAAACTAGATGGATTTGGGTCAGGCTTCTATAGAGCATGCTGGAATATAGTGGGAAAGGATGTTTGTGATGGAGTGACTGATTTCTTCATGGGGACTCCGCTTCCTCGATTCTATACTACTTTTTCTGTGGTCTTGATCCCTAAAGTATTAAATCCTCTGGGGTTTGATAAATTTAGATCCATAAGTTTTTGTTCGGTGGTGTATAAAGTTTGTTCCAAAATATTGGTTTGAAGAATTGAACCTTAATAAATTTAATAATTTCCCCAGAACAAGTTGCCTTTATTCACGGCAAGGGGTGGAAATGATTGCTCATGAAATGATTCATTCTTTGAATAAAACGGCAAGGGGTGGAAATGTGTTGGTCAAAGTTGATATTGCTAAGGCCTATGACACAGTGCACTGGGATTTCTTAATTCATGTCTTGGAAGCTTATGGGTTCTCACAACATTTTCGAAATCTGGTTAAGAAATGTGTTGAAACTCCATGGTTTTCGATTGTTATGAATGGAACTTCTAAAGGCTTTCTCAAGGGAGGTCAGGGCCTGAGACAAGAGGATCCATTATCCCCATATTTTTTTATTATGGTAGAGGAGATTCTCTCTAATCTAATAAAAAGAAATTTTGCGCAGGATAAAATAAAACATTTTGTTCATCCCCAAGGTTCCCCATTAATCTCTCATCTTTTGTATGTAGATGACATTATTATTTTTGCTAATAGAGGAAAAACTTTTGTGCGAGGAATTACTGAGACTTTCAGAGAATATGAGCAGTGGTCTGGTCAAGTGGTTAACAAAGCAAAGTCTGCTATTTATTTTTCAAAATCTTGCCCCAGGGCTCAAAGGCGCAATTTGTAAAGAATAACAGGCTTCACGAAAGGTAATCTCCCGACTTCCTACCTTGGAGTACCCATTATTTCTGGCAGATTAAAAGTTGTGCATTTTGATGAGTTGATTAATAAAATAAGAAGCAAGATAGGTGGATGGAAGTATAAATTGCTTTCTCCGGGGTCAAGATTTATTTTACTTCACCAAGTATTGTCTAGAATACCGGTGCATTTACTCTCTACATTTGTTGCTCCTAAATTGGTCTTCTTCGCCATTTATAGAATTTTGAGTTTTTTTTTTTTTTTCTTGGGGGTCATTTGATGGAAAGGCTAAAAGAAAATGGGTTGCTTGGGAAAAACTTTGTAAACTTGTGACTGAAGGTGGTGTTGGATTGCGAAGTTTGGAAGAGGTTCAAAGATCTCATCATATGAAATTTGCCTAGAAATTAGTAAGATAACTCTTTGTGGTCAAGTTTTTTTAGAGCAAAATATGTTAAAAATTTGCATATTTCTCTTGTTAATGGCCAAAAGGCCCAAAGGGTACTAGATTCTGGCGTAGTGTCATGCAAGTGATGCCTCAAGTTCTACATTATTCCAAATGGCATATTTGGGATAGTAAAGTCTCGTTTAGGAGGGACAATTTATTAAAAAATTGATTGATTGCTAATACTTGTCCAGTGGTGGAGAACTTGAAGCTTAGTATTCAAGAGTGTAAACTTGAGCATGGCTAGGATATTGATAAGATCACTCGGCTAATGGGTGTTGAAAAAATGAAGGAAATACTTCAACAATTAGGAGACAGAAAGAAGGCAATGATGGCTTATCTGGAAGCTGAAAGATGATGGTAAATTTGTCTCGAAGAGTGCTTGGGAATGTATCAGTATTAAGGCCTCTAAAGTGGGGTGGTCGGAATGGGTGTAGAATAATGCTTTGCTTAAGAAAAATTCTGTGATGATGTCGAAAGCGATCCAATTTTGTTTATTTGTGGATGATCACATTCAATGTATAGGCATTCCAATGGTCTCTAAATGTTAGTGCTGCGAGTCAGGAGGGTATGAAGATTAGAATCATGTTTTGGACACTAGAAATATTGCTAAGGAAATATGGAGAAGAATTTCACTACATTTGGGAATTTCTTATACCCGAGGTAGGTGCTGGAGGGATAGAGTTGAGATGTGGTTTAGGCGTGCAAATAAATCCTCATCAAAATGCAAGTTGATCAGCTTGATCCCTTCCATTATTACATGGAAATTATGGCTTTGGCGACGTGAAGCAAGAATGGATGGAAAAAAAGATAGTTTGGAAATTCTCTGGAGAAACATAAAATTCTAGATTGCTTAGACTGGATTGAAACTAAAAGAGATTACAAAAATTCGGCCGGGTGATGAAAACATTTTGAGAAGTCTGAATATTCAAATGAAGCCAAGGAAACAAAAAGCGTGCAAGTTGTTCAATGGTTACGCCCTTTTGCAGATGGTTTTAAATTAAATGTTGATGGTAGTTCTGATTGGGAATCCTAGTGTGTGTGGCGCCAATGGTATTATTCGAAATTCTAGAAGAGATGTGATTTTGGCCTTTTCGGCATCTCTAGGAAATAGAACAAACAATTATGCTGAGCTTTCTTCTCTTTTATTTGGGATTCGACATAGTGCCAAGGTAGGTATTTTAGTTTTAGAGATTGAAATGGATTCATTGGTTGTTGTGAAATGGTTAAAACAAGGTGTTTGTGGACTTTGGTATCTTTATGATTTTTGGGAGGAAGTTCAATGTTACTTGGCTGGTATGCAAGCTACATTTCAGCACGTTTATAGATAATGCAATGCGGCAACATATTTTCTTACCCTTCTAGGTGCAGGAGGGACTAATAATATTTGGCATCAGTATAGAGAACTTCCTCATAAACTGAAAGGTATTTTAAAAGTTGATGAGGTGGGTTTGCCTTCAATAAGATGCTAATGGAATGAATTAGTATGGTAGTTGCGATTTTGGAATAATGTTTTATTTGGTTTATGTTTTCGTTCCTATTAGTTTATTGTTTTCTTTCTAGAATGATTTTTTGAAGCATGGGTTTTGGTCTTTTTGCTATTATGTAATCCCCCAGGTGATTGATTTGTAATCATGATTTTTCTCTACTATAAGTGAGGACTTATTAATAAAATTAGGATGAGATCACTATTGGACATGTGACATTTGGCTCTTGTTCTTCTTTCTTTTTTTTTTCTTTTTTTTTTTTGTTGAAAAAAAAATTTGAAAAAAGAAAAACTCTATTGCACATGCAATTGGATACATATTACAATCAATCAAACATTTATTGTGACTTATCTTCTTCACGACAGCATGTCCTTAAAGTGAAAGTAAGGGTGTTAATATATAATGGCAGATTCGATATGAATATTATAATAAATAAATGAGTTCGAGTTTCACTTGACAAGACCCACGAATACAAATTATCACCCATACTTAAAATCATTAATTTTCCTCTCCAAGAGCATGTTGAGTTGAGAGAATTACTGAATTTGAAATAAAGATATCACTTTTTGTAAACTACTAAATACGGTATATTTATTACTCCACATTTTAAATTGAGATAAGAGAAGTCTATGAATTAAGTTAAATCAGTAGCTCTAATATGGTGTGTGTCTCAGGATTGGTCTAAAAGTTGCGAATTGGTCTTTTTCATCAATGGAGGAAAAATGTATAACAACTACAACTAGAAAGCTCCTACTCATTTGTTCCTAAAATGCACGTTTTCTAAAGCTTTATGGAGACAATCTCCTTGACCCCTAAACATTTCCTGTTTTGTAGCCATAGGGATTACAAATTGGATAAAGTGCATATTAACCCCTTCAAACTCCCTGAACATCCCTTCACTCAAAGAGCCCTAGTTTCAAATTTTTGCTATTGCCGTGAGAAGCAGAAGAAGTACTACTACAACTGTATGCAAATTTGAGGATAGCTCTCTGGTTTTTGTTATAACTAGCTTCATTAAAATTCAAAATACAAACCCGGGGTGAGACCACTACAATGTACACAGGCATTACAGAAGCAAAGGCTCAACATATTAGAAGAATCACCATAAGTAGGGACTCCCAAGTTGCAATTGATGCGATTGAGGCACCATAGAGAAATGCAGACTGGATCATTGAGCCTATAGCCAGAGACGTGAGCTCTGATCTTACAATCCTTTGAGAGACCACTGCAATGTACACAGGCATTACAGAAGCAATGGCTCAACATATTAGAAGAATCACCATAAGTGGGGACTCCCAAGTTGCAATTGATGCGATTGAGGCACGATAGAGAAATGCAGACTGGATCATTGAGCCTATAGCCAGAGACACGAGCTCTGATCCTACAATCCTTTGAGAGTTAGAACATTAGGAAAGTGAGTTGGAATATTAATGATGTGGTCTAGAATATTAGATTAGATTATATTATTATATATGATTATTTCAAGTTTAAAGGATATCAACTTATATGGGATATTAATAGAAAGCGATTGGCCTTGTTTAGGTTCTAAGTAATTTTGTTGACATTGTTAAGAGGAGCAAAATTAGGTAAGTGATCTTAATTAATATGGTATTTCTTGAAAGTTTTTTTTAGCACTTATATCTTATTAAATATATTGTGAATTATTATTGTTTAAAAATGTTGTCTCAATTGCATCATAAATTAAGGAATATCTCACTAAAATTCTACCTCATGAAATGTGTGGTTTGAGCTTAAAAGAAAACAACGGTTTAAAAAATATGAAGCGTTACATGTTTTATTCTTACATATTTATAGAAAGTGTAGATATCGAGAATGTGTAGATCTGGCACACAAGAAACTTATGGGGCAGATAACTATACTAAAGGATACTGAGAGGGTGTAAGAGCATTGGTAGTGAAGTGACCAAGATTTGATTAGAGAATTCACTTTTCTCACTTCAGCTAGATTGACCCTTTCCTAGGCACTAAATAATAAACTCTTTAAATCTATCTCTAGTATAAAAATATTGAAGGTTTCAATTTATTTTTCATGATTTTTTTTTATTATTATCCCAACTGAGTGTAAGTTGTTGGTTTACCTATGTATTATGTCAAAGATGCTAAACCCTTGATACATTATATTTGATTGTATTATTGCACCGTAACTACGTATTTGGGGCTTTGTTTGGGTAATATGCACAAACAATTGGCAGGCAAGTTTAAATCAAACAAGACGGCCTATCTTTGCAATATCAGCTTTTTCCCTTAAATACACAAGAACCATGATAAAAGATTTCATTAAAACTAAATATTCTAGAGATTGCATCCATCGGAGACCACCCGAGTAGATAGAATTTAAACAAAGCAAATGAAAATTACATAGGGAAAGAAAAGTTGTAGAGATGAGATAAAAAAAAATTTGGTGATCATGTGAAGAGAGAGAGAGAGAGAGAGAGAGAGAGAGAGAGAGAGAGAGAGAGAGAGAGAGAGAGAGAGAGAGAGAGAGAGAGAGAGAGAGAGAGAGAGAGAACACAACCAGCTATTCGAAGCTTCCAGTGGTTTTTTGTTTCTCCTTTGAAGCACCCAACAACTCCTTGGTTCTAGGATAAATAAATACACAAATACCTCTATGAGTAATGATGCTCTAAATTTTGGATGGAAAAAATTATGGAGATGAGAACTACATGGAAAGATATTGATAAGGCGTAGACCCTTATATGATGAAAAATGTTTTGGGAGATAATTGCACCATGAAGGTGCAATACCTTTTATGGAGGAGTTTTGGGAAAGTGCTACAACACAAGGTACAAAATTTTACAATTTTGATGCTTAGTATTTTGGTAAATATTTATAATACTGAAAATCTTTATTTCCAACTTTTAGACATGTTTTGATAATTATGGTCTTTGGCAACACAATTGTTTTCAAGTATTCTCAAACATTTTTAGATATTTCATTCCCAAACATCAGTCAAACACAAAACACTTTTCAATTTTAAATCTTTAACTTTTTCATCTAATCATTACAACATTTTCAAACTCTCAAACAAAACACAAAAAATAATACTACTTTTCAAACTTCAAAACAAAAATAATATTAAAAATTAAATTCAAACAATTTTTTAATTTTATAATATTTTGATTCAACATTTTTTTTTCTTGAATTTCTCAAAATCCAATAAAACACTTTAACTCAATTTCTAATAACTACGAGTTTGAATCTATTCCTACTTAATGAAATCCCATTGAGTGGTTAGAAAAGCTTTTGTTTCTTCTTAGTTATTTTTTATTTTTTTTTCTCTATTACTACAACTGTAATTAGCACCATAACTACACCAACTTCTTTCATTATAAATTTCGATAAGTTAATTCTATGGCTCCCAGGTTCAAGATATATGTATTTGAGATCCAAAATGTTCTTCAAATTCAAATCCAGTATTCTCAATCATGTATAGATCTTGCATAATATATGCCATCTTCTCTGCTACTAGTAGTTTATAAATGACAAATGTGTGACACGAACAGATTTACCCTTGTTTTAATTTACAAAGATGGAGTAGTTAATATATATAAATATATAAATATATTGTAGATTGTGATATTAAATGTGTGAATTTATTAAATGTGAGTTATTGTTTCTTCTTGTGAACCACTACTGGAAAGGATGGGAAATCCCCTATCGGGCTGGGCCCAATGGAGAGGGATATTCATGTTTCCCTCCTGGACTAGGCTGAGACCACATTGAAGGCCATCACACATCAAACCCCCTAGTGCACCAGCCACAGGCTGCAAAAAGGATAAAGGGCCTAGGGCTTAGGGGAGATGAAGCCCAGACTACGAAAAGACAAATGTAAGGTAACGAGGCGCCAATATTCCTGACTCTGCCTTGCAAGAATGCGCAATGATAAGGACATGCTAACAAAAGGCTGACACACACACGGATAGGGGGGTCATAGTAAAGCAACATATCACCAATGGTGCGTGCGATGTGACCCTTATCACTAGCAGAATTATGTAGTAGAGTCTGTGCCCACCAACCGACAACAAAGACGTGAATTAAGAGGGCAATGCCCCTTTAAAAATAGTAGAGTAACATCCTATACAAAAGACAGATACCTCTGACACAAGATATGTGGAACTATCTTGGTTAGTGGTATAAAAGCCAAACCTCATATTAGGATTGCCTCATGCTCTCTTGATGTATTGAGATTCTCCCAAGCAGTAAGGGGAACATTGACTTAAGCATCGGAGGTTACCCATAACCTGGAGCCACTACCTTGCTTGTGTTGCAGGGTGTTGAACCCAATAACAGGTGTGTGAAACAAATTGTCAATAGTGGCACTATCTGTGGTATCTAAAGAGATTTAGAATAATATATCATTCGTATGTCGGCCACAATGTGTTCACAAACAACACGCGGATAGGAAGTGATATCGACAAACATGGAAAGAAGGTTTGCAAAAATAGAAGAATGCATGAGGAAGATGGCAAAGGAAGTGGAAAATCTTCGTCAAGAAAACAAAGCCTTATAAATGAAGAACACTAAGATACAAGATGATGTGGGGCCAAGTCGAAATGAACAAGAAGAGTCTCAGAGCACAGGCGGGGTAGATGCCAACAAAAAAGAAAGGAAAAAGATGACCCATGAGTTACGTAGCCTTATAGATAAGTACGAGGAAATGGCAAGGCGATTGGGAGCCTCATCATCAGTCGACCAGCTGCTCACTAGCATGAACTTGCCCTACAACATAGAGGTGATGACGACCCCACTACTCCCAAAGTTTCGAGTACCACAGATGGAGACGTATGACTGGTCTAAAGACCTCATTGAGCACTTGGAGACCTTCAAGGCCAGACCTTGCACAGATTTCTTAGAAAGATAGCTTGCAGAACTTTCCCATTAACCTTGAGGCTAGTTTACTCGCGAGAGGCTAGTTTGGGTTTGGGTCATTGCAACGTGACTCAATTAATAGCTTTAGTGAGTTGGCTAGGTCATTCCTAACACAATTCATGGCAAGTAAGACGATAAGATGCCTGAAGGCCTACCTCTTGACTGTCAATCAGTGGAATGATGAGAGGTTGAAAGCCTATGTGGCTGGGTTCAAGAAGGAATGCATACGACAGATGATAAGGATGATAAGATCACTTTGGCAGCATTTCTCGAGGGCATGTGGCCTCGAAACCTATTCATGACAAAGCTAGCGAGAAAAACCCCTACGATGTTGCGGGGGTTTATGGACAATGAGGACAGATTCATTAAAGCCGAGGATAATCTCTGGGTGTTAATTGCCTTGAGAAAAATTGAAATGGAGCATGCTAATAGGAAGTCCAATGCATAAGGATGAATGAAGGCTGCAAAAAAAATTAAAGCTGGTATCTCAAGGGGGCAAGCCTCATAGCATGCACGGTCCAGCTTGAGCATGTAGGAAGAATGCATGATAGACAATCGAGAAGCTAAAAACCATGAATGGGACAGTTGCCAATTTTGCACATATCATGGGAATGAGACCCATAACACTGAAGATTGTGTCACTCATATAAAGAAGAGAGAGGAGATGGAAAGCCACCCCAACCATTACCTAATAAACTCGAGAAGCGAGACAGGGCAAGATTAGGGAAGTTCTCAAAGGCCATGAAGAAGTGAGAGCTCTAGAAGACGGCAGGTGGAGCAAGAATCCCTATAGAACTGACTCGGTCTAGAATGTGTTTTCAAGTGTAGAAGTGTCAAGTTGTATCAAGGATAAGTTCAGGATCGTATTCCATAGGGACAAAGGGTTATTAAAGCGTTTGTGAGATTTTTTTGTATAAAAGATGTATCGACTATAAGAGATAATAATAAATGTGAATCTATATTTCTAAAATTACCAAGAACCAAGAGATTTAAGAAAAATGTGTAAAAGCTTAATTAAACTTGTAAGAAACAATAAAACAAACACTTGGGATGCAATTTTCGCACATTTCTAATTTGAAATTGGATTTACCTCCAATTTCATCTTCTCTCAACCATTTTCTCATTCCAAGATATTATGATCGGTTAATTAAATAATAAGTACACTTTTCAATATAATCAAGGTACTTGACAGATTTTATAACAAGTGTAAAAGTAAAAGAAAGCTATTAAAATCTTGTTACAAGTTCAAACATCAATCGTGCCTTTATGTCTACGACTAATCAAGTTCAAGAACATAGAATTTTAATTCTTCCCATAGGCAAAATGAAATACGATTTATCAAGTTAATCATTCAAAATTTCATAACCTTGAAGAAAATCCAATCCAAAACAATTATGAGTTACTCATTGAATCCCAAACTAAAAATCTAGCCTATCATTTCTAAATGGATAATCTCTCTAAATATTTGTGAGTCTATTGAAAACTGAAGTAAAATAAACAAGAGAAAAATAAACAAAAGAAATAGAACCAAGAAGAAGTTGCTGCGCATAACGTAAACTGCAAAAAAAAAAAAAAAAAAAAAGCCAAAATGCAATAAAATTTGGAAACCACTAAGAACGAACCAAGCAACTGCGAAAATGGAAAAAAAAAAAAAAACTAAACCGAGAGGGAGAGCTCGCATGCCGACTCCTCCCAATTTCTCCTCAAATGAAAATGTAAAAACGTAAAGCCAGCAAAAAATCTCAAATAAACATGAATCCGACCGGCCGAATGAAAAAATGGAAAAAGAAAAGAAAGAAAAAACACAAAGTCTGCTGAGCGGGACAGCACACGCCGACTCCCCTAAACGTAAATGTAAAAGTAAAGCCCCCAGGGAAAATAAAAACAAGCTTAGGTCTAGAACCCACTAGCCGTCCCCACTAAAAACAAGAAGAAAAATAAATATATCTAGCCGTCCCTGCAAAACTGGAAGCAATAAATCTCCAAAAAAATAAAAATAAAAATAGAATGTCAAATAAAAATCCTATAATCACGAAATTACCCTTGCATCTTGAGTCTATTGTGAGGCCATCTCCAGCCCTTCCTTCTCATGAGTTTGCATTTAATTCTAGTGCACTCCAACAAATAGCAAGTCTATTCCTATCCTTGCTCATTGTATTTCCAAAAATACCTTACATCAGTTCAAATTAAGTGTTCATAATGAGAGGAATAAAATTGAGATATTAATTCTGATGTGGCCTAACAGCTACATTATAAATCTTTTTTTTAAGTGCAAATTATTAGAATTTATCAATTGATTAATCAACTGGATAATTAAGTGCTTAACTACTTTTTTGGTTAAACAATTTAGTCACTTTAGCAACTTAATTATGCAATTTTAACATTTTATCACACCCCCCAACTAGCTTATTGCTAAAAAATTCAATTTCTTTAAAAGTCACTGTTTTCTCTGGTGATTGCAGAGACAGTTATTATGCTTCTTTCTCTCGTCTGAGACGAAAGGCTTGTCCTTCCTGTGCAGTGAAGGTTTGCATTTTTTTTCTGCTTACGTTTGTTTCTATTGTGACATTCTCACCTCTAGCCACTGATGGCGGAGGACATTGCCGTTTTATGTGATCGTTTGTCCTTAACTGAAGAGGAGGTTGCGGATGTTGTGGAAATACACCAGTTGCAGAGGGAGATCAATGGTTTATTAGAAAGGATTAATGTGAAGTGGCAACAACGTGCCAAAGAACATTGGCTACAGAAGGGAGATAGGAATTCAAAATATTTTCACTCTTGTGCTACACAAAGGAAGAAAAGGAACCATATTGTGAAGATCACTGATGAAAGGGGGCTTGTGTACACCAAGTCAGAGGAGATTGGTCAAGCTTTTACTAGCTATTATCAGACTCTTTTCACTTCCTCTAACCCTTCTAACATTGCTCTTTGTTTGGCTCATTTGACAGTGAAGGTTTCTGAGGAGATGAATGATAAGTTAACTCAACAATTTACTGCAGTAGAGGTTGAAAAATCACTTTTTCAGATGGGCCCCTATAAAGCTTCGGGTCCCGATGGTTATGGAGCATGCTTCTTCCAAGATCATTGGTCCACTGTGAAGGGGGATGTTTGTCAGGCTATGTTATCATTTTTGAATGGTCAGCAAGACATTGCTGAGATAAACTTTACTCACCTTGTCCTGATCCCCAAGAAGCATAATCCCCAACATCTAACTGATTTTTGCCCTATTAGCCTCTGTAATGTACTTTATAAGTTGATTGCCAAGGTTCTAGCTAATCGATTGAAAGGTCTTTTACCACACTTAATCTCCCCCACCCAGTGTGCTTTTGTGCCTGGACGTCTAATTTCAGACAACACATTGGCAGCTTATGAAACTCTCCACACCACGAATTGTAAGATGATTGGCAAGAAGGGTTACATGGCACTGAAGCTTGACATGAGCAAGGCGTATGATCGTGTGGAACGGGGCTTTTTACATGCTGTCCTATAGCAACTTGGTTTTGCTCAGAGGTGGACTCAATTGATCATGAATTGTGTTTCAACTTCTAGTGTTTCAGTTTTAGTGAATGGCTCCCCTCAACAGACTTTCCATCCATCAAGGGGTTTAAGGCAAGGCTGTCCACTATCACCATACCTTTATATTTTGTGTGCAGAGGCTTTGAGTTCCCAACTTTTAGCTGCTGAAAGGCAAGGTTTAATTTCTGGTGTGCCCATTATAAGGGGTGAACTGACTATGAACCACCTGTTCTTCGCAGATGATAGTTTGATGTTTTGCCAAGCCAATATGGTGGAATGGGGTAGGCTGAATAACATCCTCAGCATCTATGAACAGGCCTCAGGACAGAAGCTTAATAGGGAAAAGACCTCTCTTTTTTTCAGTCAAAACACCAAACCTTCTACCAGGGCCTATATCAAAGAGATTGCTGGTTTACATGACTCTTCAAAAATGGACAAGTACTTAGGTCTTCCAAGTTTGGTGGGTAAATCTCGTGTGCAAGTCTTTCAGTCTATTGTCAGCAAAGTGCAATGCAAGCTTGGCAACTGGAAAAACCGATTTCTCAAGCTGGCAAGGAAGTACTAATAAAGGCAATGCTCCAATCTGTCCCAACATACTATATGAGTGTGTTTCTATTGCCAAAAACACTATGCCAAAGGTTGAACTCCTTGATCTCTGCTTATTGGTGGAGTGGGATGGATGATAAGAAGAAAATGCATTGGAAGGCTTGGCATGTTCTGTGCACCAACAAGCAGCAAGGTGGGTGTGGGTTTAGGGATCTCATTGGGTTTAACATGGTTTTGCTAGCAAAACAAGTATGAAGGTTATTGACAGCCCCTACCTCCTTACCTGGGAAAATTTTTAAGGCCAAATATTTTCCTGCATCAAGTGTGTTACAAGCCAATTTGGGGTCCAGACCATCCTATGTTTGGCGAAGCATGTGACAGTCCATAAAACTTCTCAAAGATAGTCTTCTTTGGCGTGTGGGTGATGGCAAGTAGATTCATGTTTGGCATGACAGATGGCTACCACGAGGTGGATCAGGACAAATTCAATCTCCAATGCGAGTGTTAAGGCCTAATGCTTTGGTTGAGGAACTCATTGACACTCACACAGCCTGGTGGAATGTACAGTTGGTTCGACACATCTTTACTGAGGCTGATGCTGCTACAATTTTGCAGATCCCGATTAGCCTGATGGGGAATCCTGACAAATTGGTTTGGAGAGGCACTTCTACTGGTCACTTTTCTGTTAAGAGTGCCTATCACCTATACATGGAGACAATGAGGAGCTACATTGGCAAGACATCCATTATGAGAAGCTTTGTACAAGCCATGTTGGAAACAATTATGGGGACTACTAGTTGCTAACTCTGTGAAAACTTTCATGTGGAGGGCCTGTTCTGATTCTCTCCTAACAAAACAAAATCTCTGCAAGAGGAAGGTGGTTGATGATAATTTATGTCCTATTTGTATGCTGGAACCTGAATCATTTGGGCACGTTTTGTGGTCATGCCCTGCTGCCACATATGTTTGGATGCTGAGTGATAAGAAATTGCAGAAGAGGGCTATTATGCATACTGACTTTGCTCAAATTTTTAAACAGATAGTTTCCAGATTAAATAACAAGGAGTTAGCTTGTTTGCTTATATTGCTCGATCTCTCTGGCATAGAAGGAACGCCTCCCTATATGAAAGGCACTTTGCACATCCTACCAAGCTCTTTGAAAAGGCTATCACTGAGTGTCATTTATATCAGCAGGCTATACAGGCCTTGGTTCATAAACCAAGTCCAGTTGCCTCTCTTGCAGTTCGATGGGAATTACCACCTGCTGGTTTCATTAAGTTCAATTGGGATATTGCAGTCTAGCAAACAACCAACAGGATTGGTATTGGCATTGTCCTTAAGGATTGTGGAGGGGAGGTGTTGCTGAGTTTAATGAAGCCTCTAGTTTTCTGTTCTACTGCTACTTATGCTGAAGCTTGGGGCTTATTTGAAGCTGTGAAGCTATGTTCTGAGCTTGGCTTTACAAACTGCATGTTTGAAGGTGACTCTCTACATGTTGTGCAAGCTATTAACACTCAAGGCTCCGAGGAGTTTATCCACAATCCTATTATTGCTGACATTAAACAGCTAATGCATGGAACCAATTGGAGTCTGCAACATGTGAAAAGGGCAGCTAACCAAGTTGTACATAAGCTTGCTAAGGAAGCACTATTTTTAAATGAAGAAAGACTAGATGTTGATTATGTTAATCATGGTATTTCAAACCTTGTAATGGCTGATTGCCACCATTATCCTTAATAAAATAATAGTCTTCCTATAAAAAAAAAAAAAAAAAAAAACTAGCTTATTGCTAGTCTCTAGCAAATAATGCAATAACAAATGAAGGAACCAAGAGTGAGCCACCGAACTCAAAAATCTCTACAAAAGATCAAATCATATTGAAATCTTGGGCATTAGAATGTAGTTAGGTTAGGTTATAGTTCAACACAAAGGCTTATAAAGTTCTCAATAACTTAAACAAGGGGAATGTATCTAAGCTGTAGATCTTTGAGTGCATCAAGTGTGTGAACAAATCGCCATTTGTTGGTTTCAAGATTTCTCACAATAGTTTCAGCCTAGTAACTTTTTCAAGAAAAAACCAAAAAGGTCTTTACTCTAATTCAAAATCATTACATTGACGGCTTTCACGCTATCACACTTTGAAAGACCCTTTTTTTTTTTCTTTTTTTCTTTTAACGGATCCCAGTGATAGGCAGCATTTTCCAATGTACTTGCACCATTTTTTTTTAATATCTGGTCTGTCCCTTTTCTCATATATTTTTACCTCCATTTTTTTGTTTTTTTGTTTTTAGTTTCTCATTTACTTTTCCTAGGCCATTAAAATATGGTTCATTGTAGTTCTTGCTAGTTGCTTAGATGAAAACACTGATTGACATCAACAAACAACAAAAGTATCTATCTTGTGTTTATTAGAGTCATCAATCAATAGCTTTGAAATACATTGCCTAAGTTTGAGTTGCTAAGAATTATCATAAGGTCCTATGTTGAACTTAAACCTAAACCAGAATGTAACCCAAAACTGCAACTATCTGATCTTAAGTAGAGAAGTGTGAAATTAGTAACTTGTCAGGAAAAAAATTCAGACCCCACAATTATAAATCCTGAGAGACTAAGCGGTAGAATACTCTCCTTACCCCCAACTAAAAAAGTGCAGTGTCCTCACTGCAAATCATGAATAAACAAGGCATGAAAGAGAATAGGGCCGAAGAAAATACCTGAGATGGCTGAGTGAATCATGAAAGTAAAAATGAAACCAGAAAAAAATGAATTAAATGGTGATGAACCTGAAAAGATAGAATCAAAAAAGGAAAGAAAGAAAGAAAAACAAAAACAAAACAAAGGAAAGAACAAAACATAGAAGTGAAATAAACAAGAACAAAAAAAAAAAAAAAAAAAAAAAAAGAGAAAGAAAGGAAAAAAAATTAAAACAAAACAAAAATGAGCTAAGGGTCATGAGAATAAGTAGGATCTTCCAAAGGAATGGAAGTATTCTCAGGTGAAAGTTTTTCCAAAAAATGTTTAAATCATTGGCCATTGATTTTGAAGGTGTTTCCATTTTAAGGATTAGTAATCTCAATAGTTCCATATGGAAACACAATTTGCACCACATAAGGCTCACTCCACCGAGACCTTAACTTACCAAGATCAAAAATCTTACGTTAGATGTGTTTGTTGGGTATACATCTTTGATAAATTTGGTTAGAACAATATTTAAACAAGTAAAGTTCATCATAAAAAAATAATTTAATCTCAGATTTGAACTTTCGAATGTCTTGAATGCTCCAATGAGGTGGTGTTTGTCATTTGAAGATGGGTTAATGGGTGCTGTCCAAGGTGGCGACTCTTTAAACATTGGTTGCCAAAGCACCCCATGACCAGTTCCAGCAAAAGAAACATTAGAAGTATCATCAAGTATATTTATATCACTTAGAACACTTTTTAATGACAATTGTAAATCAGCGAAAGGAAGATTCAAGTGAAAATCATCATCAAGGATATTTTCCAGTAAATTAACCTCCTGAACTTCTTCTAAATCCTGAGGTTGCCTGCAAGTATTAAATATATTTAGCTCCAATGTTATGTTTCCAAAACTCAATTTCAAAATTTCACTTCTACAATTAATTAATGCATTAGATGTAGTAAGAAATAGTCTACCAAGAATTACAAGAGCTTAGAAAGTAGATGGAGTCAACAAGTTCATATCAAGCACCACAAAATCCACAAGATAGTAAAATTTATCAACTTAAACCAAAACATCCTCAACTATACCCCTAGGCATTTTTATAAATCTATCAGAAAGTTGCAAAATGATAGGTGTGGATTTCAGTTCACCTAAACCAAGCTGTTCATACACAGTATAAGGCAATAAATTGACACTTGAACCAAGATCCAACAAAGTATGACCAATTTTTGAATTTCCTATTACACAAGCAATTGTAGGTGCTCCAGGGTCCTTATATATAGATGGTGTATTACTTTGAATGATAACACTAACCTGTCCAGTAAAGAAAGCTTTCTTATACACGTTTAATCTTCTTTTCACAGCGCATAAATCCTTTAAAAATTTTGCATAGGCAGGAATTTGTTGAATAGAATCTAACAAAGGGATGTTAATCCTAACTTGCCTAAAAATCTCAAAAATTTCAGCAAGATGTTTATCTTTATGCAACGGAACTAATCGTTGAGGAAAATGAGCAGGTCTAGGACAATCAATTTTCTCATGCTCATTAAACACATGCTCTCCATCTTTATTAGAAGGGTTAGAAACCTTACCATAATTTTATGGCTCATGTGCTAGAATGTCTACCACCTTACCGCTTCTTAAAGTAGTCACTGTTTTGACCGACTTTAAGTTAGGATCCTAAATTACAGCTTACACTTGATGAGGCTGCCCTTGTGGATTTGGTTGTGACTGTGCAGGAAATTTACCCTTCTCTTGGGTGCTTAAAGATGTAGTCAACCTTGTGAGGGAACTCCTTATGTCATTAATTGCCAATGAATTCTAATTATTGAGAGTTGCTTGATCTTGCATGAACTGTTGAAGTGTCACACTCAGTTGCTGAACCGTATCTTCAAGTCCATTCGTTTGCATTGGAGGTGCTTGAATTGTGAGTTGAGAGGGCCCCAGAGCCAAGGTTGCTGGAGCTACATGCTGATCACCCCTCAAACTGAAATTTGGGTGGCTCATCCATCCTGGATTATAAGAATTAGAGTAAGGACTAGAATATGGTTTATGTATCATGTTTACAGCATTAGATTGGTCCATTAATACTTTTTTGAAAGCAGGGATCATGGGACATTTATTAGTTGAATACCCATGATCCTCACATATACCACACTTTTCAGAAAATTTAGGGACAACATACACTTCATTTACTTTCTTCAATTCCATGGCTTCCATTTTTCTAGACAACAAGATTAATTTAGCACGCAAATCATCATCTTCATTTAAAGTATATTTTCCATTACTAGACTCAACTTGCCTAAACCTATCATGCACATCAGTTGTGTCCCAAGATTGGGCATTTTCAGCAAGATAATCAAAATATTCAAATGCCTCCTCAGGTTCTTTGTCAAAAAATTCTCCATTACACATGGTTTGTACAAATTGGCGCATTTTAGGTGTCAAACTTTTATAAAAAAAAAAACTAATCACATGCCAATGTTCATAACCATGGTATGGGCATGAATCTAATAGATCTTTGAACCTTTCCCAACATTGATAAAAAGTTTCAGAATCCTTTTGAGAAAAATTCATGATCTGTCTTTTCAAAGCATTTGTCCTATGTATTGAAAAGAATTTTTTCAAAAATCCTGTTTGTATCTCCTACCAAGTGCCTATGGTTCTAGGTCTTAATGAATTCAATTATGTTTTAGCTTTATCTTTCAAGGAAAATGGAAACAACTTTAGTCTAATAACCTCCTCAGTGCAAGTCCGGTCCATGAATGTCGAACAAACCTCTTCAAACTCTTTGATATGCAAATAAGGGTTCTTAGAATCCATGCCATGAAAATGTGGAATTAATGGGATCATTCCCGGTTTAAAATTAAATTGTTTGCATTCAAAGGTTGAATTATGCATGAGGGTGTGCTAGTTCTGATGGGTTGCAAATAATCTCTAAGTGTCCTGTTTTGATTCACCACTTCCCTATCATGATTCTCATTTTCAGCCATAGTGCTATGAGTGTCAGAAGATGATTTAAGAGAAAGAGATGCAGAGTTAAAAGATGATAGTGATTCTGTCCTAAAAAATTGAGAAGTTTGGTCCCTAGTCCAACCAGTCATACAAACAAAAATAGAAAATAAAATAAAATGTAAAAATAAACAGAGAAAAGGGAAAAAAATCAGATATCACCCGGGCTGTGAAGAGGTTCACAGCTCCACAAATGTCCTCTCAGCAATAGAGGAATGCTCTGATAAGCACCAATTGTCCCCGGAAATGGCACCAAAAACTTGACTCGGTCTCGAATGTACTTCCAAGTGTAGAAGTGTCAAGTTGTATCAAGGATAAGTCCAGAATGGTATTCTACTGGGACAAAGGGTTATCAAAGCGTTTGTGAGATTTTTTGTGTGTAAAAGATGTATCGACTATGAGAGATGAAGATAAATGTGAATCTATATTTCTAAAATTACCAAAAACCAAGAGATTTAAGGAAAATGTGTAGAAGCTGAATTAAACTTGTAAGAAGCAATAAAACAAACACTTGGGATGCAATTTTCGCCCATTTCTAATTTGAAGTTAGATTTACCTCTAATTTCATCTTCTCTCAGCCATTTTCTCATTCCAAGAGATTATGATCAGTTAATTAAACAATAAGCACACTTTTCAATATAATCAAGGTACTTGACAGATTTTATAACAAGTGTAAAAGTGAAAGAAAGCTATCAAAATCTTGTTACAAGTTCAAGCATCAATCGTGCATTTATGTCTACAACTGATAAAGTTCAAAGATGTAGAATTTTAATCATTCTCATAGGCAAAATGAAATACAATCTATCAAGTTAATTATTCAAAATTCCATAACCTTGAAGAAAATCCAATCCAAAATAGTCATGAGTTACTCATTGAATCCTAAACTAAAAATCTATCCTATCATTTCTAAATGGATAATCTCTCTAAATATTTGTGAGTCTATTGAAAACTAAAGTAAAATAAATAAGAGAAAAAAAAAAAAGAAATAGAACCAAGAAGAAGCTGTTGCGCATAACGTAAACAAAAAAAAAAGTAAAACTAGCCGAAATGCAATAAAATCTGGAAACCACTAAGAACGAACCAAGTAACTGCAAAAACGAAAAAAACTAAAACTAAACCGAGAGGGAGAGCCCGCACGTAGACTCCTCCCAAGTTCTCCTCAAACGAAAACGTAAAAAAGTAAAGCCAGCAAAAAATCTCAAATAAACATGAATCCGACTAATCGAATGAAAAAACTAGAAAAAGAAAAAAAAAAAAAAAAACAAAGTCTGCCGAGAGAGGCTGCACACGCCGACTCCCCTAAATGTAAACGTAAAAGTAAAGCCCCCTGGGAAAATAAAAACGAGATGCCGCCTTAGGTCTGGAACCACCAGCCGTCCTCACTAAAAACAAGAAGAAAAATAAATACATCTAGCCTCCAAAATTGGAAGCAATAAATATCCAAAAAAATAAAAATAGAATGCCAAATAAAAATCCCATAATCACGATTTTGCCCTTTGCATCTTGAGTCTATTGTGAGGCCATCTCCAGCACTTCCTTCTCATGAGTTTGCATTTAATTCCAGTGCCCTCTAGCGTATAGCAAGTCTATTCCTGCCCTTGCTCCTTGTATTTCCAAAAATACCTTACATTAGTTCATATTAAGTGTTCATAATGAGAGGAATAAAATTGAGATATTAATTCTGATGTGGCCCAACAGTTGCATTATAAATCTTTTTTTCAAGTGCAAATTATCAGAATTTATCAATTGATTAATCAACTGCATAATTAAGTGCTTAACTACTTTTTTGGTTAAACAATTTAGTTATTTAGCAACTTAATTATGCAATTTTAACACTTTATCAAGAACATCCATCAGTGTACACCAACTCGTGAGAACAATACCTTGACAAAAATACAAAAACAAGGAACTGGGCAACTCTTAGGGATCCGAGAAAGCCTCGGGCATTTGCTCCCTTCCTATGGTATTGGCATAACGAAAGGCCATGCTATTGGGTTAGAGGGATTGCAAGTCCAAGGTCCTTAGGTCAATCTGAGGATTCACCACCAAGTGTTCCCTCAGCTTGTCCAAGCCTTCCTTGTAGCCACAAGCCCAAGCTCGATCGTAGATCTTCTTCACATTCGCTAACTTGGACCATAAGGCCTCAATCTCTAAATCCTGAGCAGCTAGCTCAGACTTTAAAAATGCAACCCGTTGGTCTTGTGCTTGCTAACCCACATCGGCCATAGCCAACTCAACCTCCAAATCTCGCACCTCCTTGGACAACCTGTCCTTTTTAGCCTCTAGGCAACGACATGAGTCTTGGATTTCCTCTAGCTCCACTACCTAGAGGTCTAGCGACTTGCACACGCTATCTTTTGAGTTTGGCTTGGAGGAGATATTGGCCAAACTCCTAGCGGGACTAGGCCAACTCCCCTAGATTGGTGGCCATCTCCTAATGTAGCTCAGGAGGATAATTTGGATTAGCTGGATGAAATTGACTTTGTTACTACATTTGTTGTCCACCTAAATTCAGGGGAGGTTGATTTTGCCTTCAAGAAAAATTAGGATGATTTCGCCAATTAAGGTTGAATGTATCTATAAAAGGACTAGCAAACGGCTTCCCAAAATTATTTTGTGCATTTGCTTGCTCAGTATAGTACTCTGAATAAGCCTGTGAAGAAGGACATGTTTGTGTCATATGCATGGGACTAGAGCAAATAGAACACACCTAAACTTGGACTTGATTTACAGAATCCATGGTTCTACTTAGAGTTCAAGCTTCTACCTTATGAGTGAGATTGTCTAATCTGACCTTAATATAATGATCCTTACTTAATTCATACAAACCTCTTTTTTTGACTGTTGGGGATGATCTTTTTCTATGAGTACAAAAGTCCCATTGTTGGGAGCTCTTTGATAAATTTTCAACAAACTTATATGCCTCATCATCTGTTAAACTCAAAAATCCACCACCATTCATTGACTCAATCATGTTATGGTTTCTCTGAGTTAAGTCTCCATGTCTCAAAACCATGGTGGGGACACTTTAGAATCAAGTCCTTAAATCTCTCCCAACCCAACTCTCATAAAATTTTTCATTGTCTTCTTGATAAAAATAAGCAATCTCTTTTCTCAAAGCATTGGTTTTTGACTTTGGAAAAAATTTAGAGAGAAATTTTGTGGCAAGGATATCCTAAGAGGTGATAGATCTAGAAGGCAGAGAGTTAAGCTAAGCCTTTGCCTTATCCTTCAAAGAAAAAAGAAATAAGCGTAGGCAAACTGAATCATTAGTGAAGTTCTGGAACCTAAAGGTAGCACAAATCTCAAGAAAATCATTTATATGCATGTATGGATCTTCTAGCTCAAAACCATGAAAAATGGAAATTAATTGAATTATGTGTAGTTTCAACTCAAAGTATGCTGCAGTAGTTGCAAGCAATACTATACATGATAAAGGGTTGGTGGTAATGAGTGAAAACAACTCCTTAAGAGTTTTAGTATCCTCCAAGTTTTCTCCCATTGTAGACAAGGAATCATAATCTAGACTAACAAGGTGATGTGTATGATCATGTATCCACGTTTTCATACACCACACGATATTGCAAATTTTTTCTAATTTTTGAATTTTTTATATAAAAAAACTAACTACAACTAGTAGAAGAATAAACTTAGCCAATATTCAATATGTTTTCCTAACCAAATCTCCAGCAACGGCACAAAAAACTTGTTGTAAAATTTTAATTGTACTCGCAAATGCACAAATGGTACTGAGTATAGTTTTAGCAAGAATGAGGTTGAATCCACAGGGACTTTTAAAAACATGGGAAACCAATTAAATATAAACTAAATAAATTTTAATCTAGCTCAAAAAGAAGAGTTGTAAAAGAAAATAAAAAATTAAGAACTAAATAATCAATTCATCAAAGCAATAAATAATTAATTTAAAGAACTAATCACAATAAAAAGAACTCAAATAAACTCTAAAGATAAAAATTAATCTAAACAATGAATAAACTCTTAATGGAGAATGAACTAAAGTTTTAGAATCCACTTCATTAATTCCTAATAATATATTTATGAAAATTGATTCTTTCAGAACATGTACATGATAATCTAGAAATCAATTTTCTTATATATTAAGGAAAATATCATTGTTGAAACTCATTTTTTTTTAAATATCTAAAATATGTTTTTCTTCACTCAAAGATATAAAATCAAATCATCACTTGTATTTGTTAAAACAAATCACAAAATATATAAGATTTTATTTTTTTAACAAAATTATAAATTAGGGTCTCAATTGATATGAAGTAAGAACAATATATCATTGAACATACAAGTAACTGGGAAAAATAATCAATTTCATAAATAATACTACTAATCATCAATGAGGTTTCATCCTCAACCTTAGTTGAAAACTTAGCTAGACATGTTCATGAAAATAAATTATAAAATTTAAAAGTAGATAGACATCTAAATAATATTTAAAAGAAACGAAAGAAAACTATAAATTACAGTACACTCAAAACAAAAATATAATTGTCAAACTGAAAGAACCCAATTTTTCTTTTTCTACCAGATGATCCTATGGCGCAACCTTATTTTTGTTTTGAAAAAATCTAGTTACAAGTACAACTGTATACTAATATGTGCACCAATCTAATGTGATTGGTCAAAAAGTAGATTTTATTGAAAACAATATTAATTTAAATTTTGAATATGAATAAATCAGTATTGGTATGTAGATTAGTACGTGACTTTGCTTATACATAGCAAAACTCTTTTTATTTTCTCTTCTCTAGTTCCGTTCGGCGTGCCCCTCTCATGCATTGTATATGTCTATTTATAAACCTTGAAGCTAGGTTATTATTCTTTTCCTTTTTCACGCGGAGTCTTTCTTTTCTTCACATCTCTATATTACCTTCTACTTCTTATGTGTTTAGGTTTCCACTTTTCACGACAGCACCCTTCTATATATTCTCTTTATCATTCTATTCAATGTTTGAAGTCATTATGCCCCATGCTGTAGATCTTCACATTTTATTCTTATTTCCATCTTATCCAATGAGTAGTGCCATTTTGTTTCTCTTCCTTTTATGTTCACCTTCAAAACTTAATTTCTTTTATTATTTTTGTAAGAAAAAAAATATTTTAAAACTGATATAATAAAAAAATTAACACTACATAATTATTCTAATACTTTATTTAAAGTAGAAAATTATACATAATTCGACTATCAGCGAGCACCCTAAGTAGCTAAACGTGAAGCACTCTTGGGCGACATGTGCAAGGTTTAAAGGCAAGTGAGGAAGAAGAAGAAGGTTGGGAAGGGATGAGAAGGAAGATAGGAGGAAAACACAAAGGAGTAAGAAGCATGGAGGAAACTTGAAAGGTAGAAAGTGGAAAATGATGTAGTACTTGGGTTTAAATAAGAAGATTGCAACGATTGAGTTGCCTAGACGGGAAAAAGACAGGTGTTATTGGGATGCAGAATGACCTGCAATTTCTACTACACAGAAAACGTAGGGCAAGCCATTAAGCGCAACCTCCAAGCATGGAAAGGGGAAAAGACACGCATGACAAACAACCTCCCATACCAGATGTCATAAGCTGCCAAAAGAATGAAATTAATGGACCACTAGGATTACAAATTCCCACTGAATGCGTACAATAGGAATTGATGGGGTAATTGGAGAGGGTGCAAAATCCTTTATTAGGCTGGGCCCAATGGGTAGGGACATTCATGTTTCCCTCCTGGGCTAGACTAAGACCATGCCGAAGGCCATCATCACACATCAACCCCCCCTCCTTTGGTGTGTTGACTGTGGGTTGCGCAAAGGATATATGGCCTAGGGCGATAGGGAGATGAAGCCCAGACTACGGAAAGACAAATGCAAGGTGTCGGGACACCGATATTCCTAACACCACCTTGCATGAACCAGTGCACTCCCTTGGGGAAGGGATGCTCCTAACCACTTGGCTAGGCATGCAAGCCTCTTGGTCTTTTTTTTTTTTGAAAAGATCAATACTCTATTGATATCATATAACAAAGGAGGAAAACAAGATTACAAAACTGGACTGACGTGCAATTCAACCACATCCTCAACCAACTCAAGAGATTCCTTGGCTAGACAGTGAGCAACATTGTTGCCACTTCTTCTTACAAAACTCACTGTACATTTATCAAACTCAGCCAATAAAATTCTAATGTCCTGTAATATCATACCTACACTATCCCATCTTTCAGTGTGTTTTTGAAGGCTATGGATTACAGTTTGAGAGTCACCTTCCACTATGATTGATTGCCACCCTCTTTCCTTTGCTAATACCACGGCATGAAGGCCACCAAGAGCTTCAGTTAGGAGGGGATCCAATACACCAACTAATGACAGCTTCTTTGTTGACACAATGGAGCCCTGATGATTTCGAGCCACCAGACCAATTCCAGTTCTGTTTTTAGCTGCACTCAAGGCTGCATCCCAATTTATTTTGATGGTACTCATAGGAGGAGGAATCCATATAGAGAATTGATCTTGGAAGTGCTGGGTCCTGTTCTTAGGCTCACCCTGTGCAGCTTTAAAGGTTTCAAAGAGTTGACTGCCTACCTAGCTACCAGGGAGGGATGTGTGAAAGAATTCTCAAAGAGCATACGATTCCTTCTCTGCCATATACCTTTAGCTGTCATAGAGAATAAGGCCAACAAATCCTGGTTGGAAGAAGCATTGAACTTCTCCACCAAGCTTTTAAAATCACCTACATTATTGGAGCTTTTTTGAAAAACTGTAGGGCCTTGATTCCACACATCCATAGCTGATGGACAGCTCCATAATGCATGGGTGATTGACTCTTCCTCCTTATCACATATAGGACACAGTGCGGAGTCCACAATATTCTTCTTATATAAATTCAACCTAGTAGGGAGTGACTCTAGGCAAGCTCTCCAAATGAAAACTTTTGTGGCATTTGGAATTTGAAGCTTCCAACAACAGGTCCAGTTCTTAGTACAAGGTGCCTGATGTGAGGATTGCCCCTTCTGTGAATCCACAAGCTCTTTCTATCTATAGTAAGCACTCCTTACTAAGAACTGCCCATCCTTTGTATCTATCCATATCAGTTTGTCTCTGGCATCAGTCACACTTATAGGGATTTTAAAGACAGTTTCAGCTATTTCAGGACCAAGAGTGGAATGAACCAAAGCTCGATTCCATTGTTTAGTCTCCACATTTATAAGTTCAACAACTCAAGCTTCTGCACTCAAAACCTGGACTGGAGATTGGACCATGAAGCTTGAAGGTCGAGGCAACCACTTGCAGTTCCAAATTTTGGTATCCTGACCATTGCCTATCCTCTAGATTGACCCTTTTTCTAGGAGACCCCTTGCTGCACAAAGGCTTCTCCATATAAAGGAAGGTCTTGCTCCTATTTTGGCCTGAAAGAACTCAGACTTAGAATAGTACTTTGTTTTGAAAACTTTGGTAGCCAAGGAGTTGGGATATTGGATGAGTCTCCAACCTTGCTTTGCTAACAAGGCTATATTGAAACTTTCAAAGTCTCTGAACCCCAAGCCTCCTACTCCTTTTGCTTTTCCCATTTGATTTCATAAGACCCAGTGCACCTTCTTTTCATGGTTCATATGGCCCCACCAGAACTGATGCATAACTCGATTAAATTCATTAAGCAAGGACTTGGGCAATTTGAATACTCCCATGCAATATGTTGGCAAGGCTTGTATGACAGCTTTTAATAGGATTTCCTTCCCTGCTTGTGATAAGAGTTTAGTTTTCCAGGATAAGAGTTTAGTTTTCCAGTTGCTGATCCTACTCCTCATTCTGTCTAGAATTTCCTTGAAAGCTCCTATGAGAGCAGGAAGTCCAAGATACTTCTCATAGGAGGAAGTGGAACGAGTACCAGCCAAGCTCAGAATGTATTCTTTAGTAGCCTTTCTAGTATTGGCACTAAAGAAAATAAAAGTCTTGGCTTTGTTGAGTTGCTGTCCAGAAGCATGTTCATAGATGCCAATAATCCTATTAAGGGTTGTCCACTCCTTAGTATTGGCCCTACAAAAAAAAAGACTATCATCTGCAAAAAATAGGTGGTTAATGCTTAGTTTGCCACGTGATATAGGGATGCCATGAATGTCCCTAACAGTTTCAGCCTGAAATAGCAAGCTACTGAGCACTTCAGAGACCAGGATAAAAAGGTATGGAGAGAGGGGATCCCCCTGTCGAATACCCCTATATGGAAGAAAACTTTCTTTAGGGACTCCATTAATAAGTATAGAGTATGATACTGAGGATATACACTTCATAATCAAAGAGATCCATCTTTGGTGGAACCCCATCTTCTCCATGGCCTGCTTCAAAAAAACCCATTCCACCCTATCATATGCCTTACTCATATCCAACTTGACAACCATGTAACCTTGCTGCCCCTTCCCTTTTATTTTCATAGAATGCAAGGTCTCGAAGGCAACCATAACATTGTCCATGATCATCCTGCCAGGCACAAAGGCACTTTGTGTGGAAGAGATGATGTGGGGAAGGATGGACTTAAGCCTGTTAGACAGCACTTTTAAAACAATTTTATAGAGCACATTACATAGAGATATGGGCCTAAAATCTAGTACAGTTTGGGAGTTCTTCAATTTAGGGATTAAAACCACATATGTGTCATTGATTGGCTCTACGTCCCCTGCTTGATTCAGGACCTCTAGGACAGCCTTAGTGACTTCACCACCTACCACATCCCAATGGGATTAGTAGAAGATGGCTAGAAAACCATCTGGGCCAGGAGAGCCCAGAGGGTTCATTTGAAATAAAAATTGCTTGACCTCCTCAGGAGTAAAAGGCCTCATAAGGTCCCTGTTCATTTCCTCTGTAATTCTAGGTAGAAGGTGACTTAAGCATCCATCAATACCCGTGGGGTTAGAGGAAGTGAAGAGGGTTTGATAGTGCTGCTAAATGCCTCAGCTATACCATCCCTATGTTTAATAATTCTTCCATCCTCCAGTGCTAGCTTAGTAATCTCATTATTGAGTTTTCTTTGATTAGCACATCTGTGGAAAAACTTGGAATTCTTGTCCCCATCTCTCAGCCACTTTTGTTTAGCTCTTTGCTGCCATTTGAGACTTTCCTCTTCCAATAGCCTGTCAATGTCCTTCTGTAGGTTCTTGATCTCCATGTTGTTTGAGCCAGTGTTTGAGTTCTGTAGAGAGGATAGTTGGTTCAACTTAGACTGAGTGTCCTTTCTGGTTTTATGAAAAGATAGTTGGCTTCACTGTTTAAGAGACTCCCTACACTTGCCTAAGTTTTTTAGGACTGAGTTCAACCGAGGCCTCTGCTGAGTAGACTCAGAAAGCCAACTGAACTGGATGATAGTCCTACACTCCTCATGCAGGTTCCAGCTAACTTCAAATCTGAAAGAATTCTTCCTACCCCCTTCCTCATGAGCCAAACCCCTCCACCTACTCTGCCAGTGTATCAGGATAGGTCTGTGGTCTAAGGTTTGGGCTGCAAGGCCTTGGATTCGGCACTGAGCAAAAAACTCTATCCCTAACAGGTTACCAAATACACGATCAAGCCTTTCCTTGGTGAACTGACTTCCTCACGGTTGTTACTCCAAGTAAATTTAGGCCCTACAAAGCCTAAATCACTTAAGCCACAGCACTCCACAGCCTGTCTAAACTGTTCCATCTGGTGATAAGGTCTACAGGTAGCCCCATATTTCTCATGTTGATGTAGAACTTCATCGAAGTCTCCAAAGCAAAACCACGCTTGTTCATTCTTTGGTTGCAGTAGCCTCAAAAGCTTCCAACTATCTGGTCTATTAGCAGTAAAAGGAGAACCATAAAAACCAGAAAACAACACCTCTTTTCCTGAGGCTTCCTGTTTCAAGACCATCGAAATATGGTGTTGTGAGTAAGAATCCAGATTGAACTCAGATGTGCCATTCCATAGAAAAGCAAGGCCCCCCTTAAACCTTTACTATCAACTACAAAACTAGAATCAAAGCCCAACTTATTCCTCACTTCCTCGACCCTTCTCCTACCACACTTTGTTTCCATCAAGAAAACAAACTTGGGCCACTTAGTCTTCACTAGTAAGTGAAGTTCTCGAACTGTACGGGGGTTCCCAAGCCCCCTACAGTTCCAACTAAGGCCTATCATTGTTGTTGGTGGGGCTGCTCACCAACTTTGGATTAATGCCTTTTGTACCAAGGCCAAGATTGGCTCTCTTTTTTCTGTCGGGTGCCACTTCATCACCCTGGCTTGTTGGACCTTTTTTCCTTCTGTTTCTAGTTAACATGCCCAAAATAATGGGCTCCTCTTGGTGTGCCTCCCTGGCCCTTCTTTTCCACGTGGCCCTCTTCTTTAAGAGCTCATCAGTCCTTTTCTTTACCATCTCAGAGCCAGCACACACATGCTGCTTTTGTGGGGAAGACTTTAGGGGGAAGTTGATATGTTTGGGGATACTAACCGAGGTCGATATGCCAGGATCATGTTTCTTCTGATGCTGGTCCACTATCTCTGCCCTCTCCTCAGGTATATTAGCATGAAACTCTGAATGCATCTCATAGTCTGACAAGCCATCTTCTAAAGGTGCTGTCGGGTCCTCCCCTTTTGGAAATTTTTGAAAGTAGAGCAGGTAGGTTGAGCTTTTGGTTCCTTAGGTTCTGCCTCATCCTTCTTTGGGAAGTCTGTGAAGAGCTCCTGAGCAGACACATTTCCATGGTTAGGTGCCTCATCCCAGGTACCTCCATGAACCACTGTATGCTACTGCTGTGGTTGTTGAGAGTCCCCCGTATCTCCACCATACTTCCTGACTTCAAAAATCCTAGAGTTCATTGGTTGAGCTCTCAACCATGGGCCAAACTGGGAAGGTTTGACCTCACCCCCATGATAAACCCCTCGGTGAGCTTGACAACCCTTTGCCTTATGATTTAGGATTCCACAATGAAAGCAGAAAGATTGCAATCTTTCATACTTCATGGAAACCCAATGCTTCTGATTATCAAGCTGCAGCCATTTTCCTCGAAGCAATGGTTTGGTCAAGTCCATTGCTACACGGACCCTTAGGCACTTGCCCCATCCTCTTCCTTCCAAGCCAGCTTCCACACAGATCACATGACCAATCGATGATGCAAACTTGCTTCCAAAGTCTACATTCATAACAGCCAAAGGAAGGCCATGCAGTTGGACCCAGAAAGGTTCAAAATGGAATTGCACCTCAATGAGTGGGGTAGATTATTCTAGTTCTTGAAGGGAGACTAGGTTCCTGTCGAAGAACCACAGACGACCACCCAAGACACGTTCCTTATCTGCAAGAAACTGGAATTCTATTAAGAAACGGTAGTCTCCCAAGTCCTTGAACTTCACCCATCCCTCTAGTCTCCATATTTGGGACATTGTCATTCGGAAAGCTTTAGTGTTGAATCCCTTCTCAGTCAATACACCTCCTACTATGCATAGTTTTCCATGTAAACCTCCCTTCATTGCTTCATCAGGAGAAACCACAAAGACTGTACTTTTCTCTTTTGACAGTGAGAGATTCTCCCAACATCGTGCTAGCTCCTCTTCCTCCATCTTCATGAACACCACGACCTCTCATTGTGACTCTTACTAGAAGAGACTAACACCCTTGCACCGGCAGGGTACTCTAACCTTACTCTTTCTCTAGAGAGAAAAGAGAAGGACCGCCAATTGGACGGAAGACTTTGATCTCAAGCCTCTTGGTCTTTAAGTGAAACATCATGACCTTTAAATCAATATCTATTAGTTGAAAAGTTACAAATTAAGAGTTGTGATCTTTCACATTATGCCACTTCATTCTCTATAAATAGAGGATGAGACCCACGAATTTTAACATTTTATTCTTCCATATTTTCAGTCACTTAACACAATTTTGAAAAGAAACTCTAAAATAAAAACTTCAGAATTGCTATCTGCAGTGGCTAACTTTATTGTATCCTGGAGGTGAATTGGTTGTAATCCGGTAGCAAATTCTTTGGAATGAGGGCAATTATCACCTTCAAGATACGTAGTGTTCTACATGCTACAAGTTGCATTTATATTTTTAGATTATTGTATCCATTCAAATTTCTTCAATAGTACTAATGTGTGTGTATATATATATATATTTATTATATCCCCCTTTTTTTGGTGCACTCATGAAAAGTGTACCCTTCATGTTGTAGCATCAAAGATTGCTAGATATTATACAAACTTCACATAATATATATGATGATAATTAATAGGTAAAAAGGTCAGAGAGTAGACATTTTCTTGGTGAAGAAGGCAGCCTCAATTAAAGGCAAACTCTCTTTTATTTCCCTTATATATATATATATAGTATATATAGGCAGCCGTCAGTTGGGTAGATTTTGTTATGCAGTGTGTTACTACTATCAGCTATTCCTTGTTGATCAATGGCATTCCTCAAAAGGCTTTCCACCCCACTAGAGGTATTAGGCAGGGAGATCCTCTCTCCCCATATCTATTCATTATATGTTCAGAGTTTCTGAGTCACAGCCTCAACAGAGCAGAGAATCAAGGCCTAATTTCTGGTTTACCAGCAGCTTGAGGTGGCCTAAAAATAAACCATCTACTATTTGCTAATGACAGCTTAGTATTCTGCATGTCCAAGCCAGAAGAATGGAGTAGGCTTCGACAAGTACTAAGTAGTTATGAAGAAGTCACTGGTCAAAGGCTTAACATAGAGAAGACTTCCATATTCTTCAATAGAAACACTAGGAGAGAGGTTTAGCAGTCTATCCATCAGCAAGCAGAGCTCAGAGCTCATGGTCCTTTTGATAAGTATTTGGGACTCCCTTCTTATGTTGGGAAACAAAGAACCAAAGCATTTAGTTCAATTGTGGATAGGATCAAGACTAAAATGGCTAGCTGGAAGACTAAAGTGCTATCCCAAAGTGGAAAGGAAATACTGCTGAAATCTGTTTTGCAATCAATCCCCACGTATAGCATGGAAATTTTTAAACTCCCTAAGTCAATTGTTAAGAATCTCAACAAGTTATATACAATTCTTTTGGTGGGGTCAAACATATAGTAAATCAAAAGTTCACTGATTGAGCTGGCAGACAATGGGAAAACCCAAGGATCAGGGGGGCTTGGGGTTTAGAGACTTTGAGTTTTTCAACCTAGCACTACTGGCTAAACAAGGTTGGAGAATCATTCAAAACCCTATCTCCCTTGCAGCTCAGGTACTGAAGGCAAAGTATTTTTCAGGCTCTAGTTTTTTCTCAACAAAAGGAAAAGCAAGCGACTCCTTTGTGTGGAGAAGTTTCCTCTCAGCAAGGCATGTACTCATGGAGGGAATGTTGTGGAGAGTTGGTGATGGAACCCAGATAAAGATTTGGAAAGATAAGTGGCTTCTAAGTCCTTCGACCTTTAAAGTGCAATCACCTATAAGAATTCTGAATGCAGAGGCAACAGTAGCAGAACTCATAAATCCAGACATTAGGCAGTGGAACTTAAATCTTATCCATGCCATTTTCTTAGAACCCGAGGCCAGGGTAATCAGCAAAATGATTATTAGCCAGTATGGTAGTCAGGATGTGCAGACTTGGAGGTGTTTAGAAAATAGGAAATTCACAGTTAAAAGTGCATACCATTTACAAGGAACAATGGAGGAAGATAGGAACGAGCAGTGCTCAAGTTTGAACCAAATGTCGAAGATCTAGAGGAAAATGTGGGGTTTGCAAGCACCTCAAGCCACGAAGTCCTTTTTGTGGAGAGCAGCCAAGGAGTCCCTTCCCACGTGTTTGAACATGTACAATAGGAAGATAGTTGAATCTCCCCTCTGTCCAGTCTGCTCCAGTGCTCCTAAGTCAGTTACTCATGCCATTTGGTCATGCTTAGCTACACAAGATGTTTGGTCTATAAGTTCTAGAAGATTACAGAAACTAAGTGTTCAAAGTGGCCCCTTTTTAGAGGTTCTGAAACCTATGTTAGAGAATCTCTCCTCTCATGAGCTAACAGAAGTGGTAGTTACAGCAAGAGCTCTATGGAATAGGAGGAATATGTGGCTGTTTGAGCAATTATTTCACTCACCCTTCCAGGTCTCTAAGCAGATCCACACAAATTTGTCAGCAATTAACCAGTGGGCAAGTACTAGGGAGAAAGCTTTTGTGACTCAGGTGGTAAGCAGGACTGAGTGGACTGCCCCTCCACTAGGTTTCTACAAGGCTAATTGGGATGCAGCAATGGATAAGGAGAACTCCAAGATCGGTGTGGGAGTGGTTGTAAGAGTTTCGAGTGGTATGGTCATAGCTTCAATGTGTTCATCCATGTCCTTAAATCCAAAACCTTTGTTGGGGGAAGCAGTAGCAGCTCTCAAAGCATCTACACTTTGCTCTGATATAGGATTGAATCAGGTCATGTTAGAAGGAGACTCATCAGCAGTGGTTCAAGCTGTCCAACACAGAGATGAATGCTGGAGCCCCACGGGTCTGGTGGTTAGAGATATTAAGCTTGTTCTGTCAAGAATTCATTCTTGGTCTATCCATTACATTTCTAGGAAGTTCAATGTAGTAGCACATGTGCTAGCTAAGTTTGCATTGACATGTTCGGAGGAACATACCTTTATGGAGGACTGCCCTCCATGTATTCAGAATCTACTTTAGTGAAATGAAAACTACCTTTCAAAAAAAATATATATATATAAGCTGCCGTCTATTAATGACTGTTGGGCGTGTTAGGTGCCTAGCATATTTGTGTTTTCTTATTTATTTATTTGTTTGTTTTTATATATTTTTAATATATTTAAATATTTAAAAAAATAAAAAAATATATAAATATATTAAAAATTACTTCCTTAATCATTAACTGAAAAAATAATTTTTTTTTTAAATGGAGCAGTAAAAACTCGGTAGCATAGTAGATTTATTCAAATATAATTGCATTGTTTGAAAAGGCCGTGTATTTCAAGGACTTTGGTTCATTTATCGTCTTACGTACGAACATACAGTACTCCTGCATGCATTGATGCAGTTGTCAGAATTAAAGCTCATTTAATTATCCTATTATGAATTATGAAGGGCACGCATGCATCATATATGGATTCTTAGCCTTTCCAATTGTAGATCATGCAAAGAACTCAAGCATCTAAGTTGTACCTTCTCAAATGTGTATATATATATATATATTATAAACTAACTTGTATTGTATGATTACATTTAGCTGTCGTAATTGACCAAGTCATAATCGTCAATTAAGACTTTTATACCTCTATATATAGGTGTTTCTAAGTTCAGATTACAAGATAATGAGAACTTTTCTCTTGATCTCTCTCTTATTCTCCTTTTTTTTTTTATTGATTCACAACACATTATCAGCAACGCGAGAAAAATCTTCCTTCTGCCGCATGGTTATCGATTTTCTCCATCTCTCTCTTTCTCCCTCGGGATCCTCCAATCTTTGTCCCACGGCTGGTCCAGTAGACCCATGGAGTCAGATCTTGCCTCCACTGTAGCTCCTCATTTATTTCAGAGAAGAAATGGAGTCCTGGCTTTCCAAACAATCTGTTTTTCTTCTTCTTTTCTTCATTTAATTCTTGGTTTTCGTCGAGCTTCCTGTGTCTTTATGCACCAATGATTGGTATTCGAGTTGTGGTATTAATCGGTTCAACTGTGGGAAGATCGCTAACGTGGGCTATCCATTCTGGGGAGATGCCAAATCGAACGCCGCTCATGGCCCAGTCAGAAGCTACTACGTGTGGGCCCAACAAAAACACCAGCCGACGTTGCTGGTGTTGCTGCTAATATCGATGGGAGAACTCCATCCCGAAGAGCTCATGGATCTCATTTGAAAAGTAAAGGGAAAGGCCCGCTAGAACTGCAGCAACATCAGTGTCGTTCTGTATGTACGCACTCAAGTAGCACTGGGAAATTACATAGTCAAAATAATAATAAAAAAGAACCCAGGGTACATGACTGGCACGATCTTGCCAGATATCTGCTACCCAAGACCAGACAGTCAAGCTTTAGATCTGCAACTTTAATCTCTCAGACACACAGGTACACAAGATTTGGTTTGAAATGGCAAAAAGCAAAGTGAGCATAGCGAATCAGTTGCTAGCAGTAAACGCAGTTCCAACAGGTCTTACAGTCAGCTCTGTCCCTTTCTTCTTCATCACCTTAGCTTTCTTTCTTCCTCCTATATTGTTCCCCATCTCTCTGTCTCTCTCTAACAAGTTGATGAGGCTCCTAAAAAGTATGGCTTTTGCACATTAATTTATGTAAAATGGCAGGAGGGCACAGCCGTAGCTTTAAAGTTGCAACATGCAATTTCTTAGACTTGTTCCAAAAGTGACTTGTTAGTAGGTAGCCTTTGCAGGAGCAATTATGGCATTTCCTTAAAGGAAGTGTATTGGTTTGCATGTCCATAATTTTGACAGTGAGGAGTCTGGCCATTGACGGATAAATGTGACATCTTTACGGGATGATTCTATCAGTGCCCCCAAATGACAGTTTTTTTTTTTAACTTGTTTGCTTACGTCTATTATTGCAGCAACAGTTGGGTGGTCCCATCTTTACGAAAGACAACGGTATTTTTTGTGGTTGGCATGCCATATTTGACTAATAGTTTCACAGCACTTTTTGTGACTAGCATGCCATATTTGACTAATAGTTTCTATTAATTTTTCTGACGGGAGCCACGTGCCGTGACCTTTTCAATCCCACTAATTTTCCATAATGCATGAAGGTTTTGATGATTCTGAAACTATTGATCTTCTACTTTAATTAAGTTTCTCAATATATTATTTACAATCTTTAAGGTGAGTATTAAAGATTATATTCCTTATTATTACTTGATAAAATTCTATGTTTATACACATAGTTTACATCTCAGTTATATTTATGATGAATTAAAATTTTCATAATTTACACTTCAATTATATCTGTGGTCAATTTTTATTTACATAATTTATATATAAGTTTTATTTATTTTTATACTTGTTATGAATAATCGATGATATAATTCATCTTGAAATAAAAATGGAACAAAAACTCATTATGATTAATGCACCTGAAGTTGCATAATTGAAATTGTGTAGAGAAAAGCCACTAAAGAATATATGTTTAAAATGAATGTTCCGAATGTGCTCCTGAAGTAGCAATATCGAGTGTACTCCTGAAGTAGCAATATCGAGTGCAACAGTTCACAATATATTCTAAATTTATATCTGGTCTTTTAGTGGCTAAGCAAAATAATAAGTTTTTGTTAAGAAATCATTAGTCACGTCCTAATAGTTCCACATCATTCCCTGAAGTGAATGATAATGGATTTATATTATTTTATTCCCTGAAGTGAAGAAAATGATGCATTTTATTTAAATAAACTAAGAGATTGGATGTGATAATGAATATTTTTATAATACTTTTATAATTTTGGGCCAGAAGCTCGTATTGGAAAAATTATCAGATTTCTCTTTGAAATGATATTATACAATTATTGAATCAAATATTATAATGTATCAAAAGTGATATGATTAAAATATTTGTATCTTTTCATGATGATTTTGATCATCCAAAATCAATTACGATAAGTCGAATAAATTTTTATATGGACGTCCATAAAAGAATCAGAAGATTATTTTACTATAAAGCCTTACCACTAGGAGTTGAAAGAAAAATTTGTTAGAAGCAAATAAAATGAAATAATTTAACGTTATCTTGATTATCATAAGTGAACTGGAAGTTTAGATGATAATTAAATTATGGATGCAATAAGATAAAAATGTCTCATATTCTAACTACTAAAATCCCAGTGAGGATTGAAGTCTCTGTAGGACAATTAAGAAATTTAGCAATCCAATGAACACAAGATATATATAAAAGCATGTGAGACCTATTGATACAAAAGATAAAACATCTCGAAAAAGAAAAGTACAAATAATTTGGTGCTCCTGAAGAGGCCGTACCCACAAAACAAGTAATAAAATCCATTCAAATTTTCTGTATAAAATTATGCCATATAAACTCTTGAATAGTATAAATCTCTTGAAGAGTA
Organism: Carya illinoinensis; assembly: GCF_018687715.1. Classification (NCBI taxonomy): domain Eukaryota; kingdom Viridiplantae; phylum Streptophyta; class Magnoliopsida; order Fagales; family Juglandaceae; genus Carya; species Carya illinoinensis. The sequence goes on along the minus strand of NC_056753.1, from coordinate 4,563,311 downwards.
TAAATCTCTTGAAGAGTATAAATCTCTTGAAGAGGTTTTTCATGAAATGTCTTCCCTTGATGAGGCATAGGTACTTGAAAATAATGAGATCTCGATACATTTCATAAATATTGGAGAAATTCTAGATAGAAATAAAACTGTTGTCGATAACATATTTTCATATAAGATGACAATTGACATTATCAGAAGTAATGAAGAAAGTGAATAAAAAACCGTCGAAGAATATCGACGTAAAAATATTGGCCAAATTTGAAAGAAACAATTTCTGCAGAATTGATATCACTAGTAAAGTATAATGCATAAGGACTTGTAGTCCAAACACCTAAAAAGTGATGCTAGTTAAATATCAGTGGGTATTTATATAAAGAAAATGAAAATGTAATATATAAATCACGAGTCAGTTTATCGCAAACAATTCTTGCAGAATTGATATCACTAGTAAAATATGATACATATGGACTCGTACTCCAAACACCTAAAGAGGTGATACTTGTTGAATATTAGTAGATATTTATATAAATGATATGCTTTTAAAATGGTTGAAATTATATTGAGGTTTTTATTAGCTTGAAAGTTGCCGAGAGTTTGGAATGGAAGGGTAACTATAAGACAAGATACCAACTAAATAGATTTATTCAGACCCTTTAAAGATAACGCTCAATCAATGCCAAGTCACTCAATTTCATATGGCAAAGTATTTCAAAAAGCCTATACCTATACCCAAAATCTTTTTCTTTCTCTTTTCTTTTCGGATTTTTTTCTTCTTTTTTTTAATTTTTTTTCCTTTTTGTTCTTTTCTTTTTTTTTCTTTTCTTTTCTTTTCCTTTCTTTTCTTTTTTTTTTTTCCTTTTCTTTTCCCAACAATTCAACCACGAACAGAAATATTCAATTGTGATAATCAAACAATTGAATTCAACACATACAAATTGACAAGCAAATAGAAGGGAATCAATGAAACCCTAGAAATTTCAAACTCTAGATGGTGCAAATTTTGGCAGCCCTAGGAAAAACGAATTTTTGTATTTTTTTTTTGGCAATCCTAAAACATTGAAGTACTAGAATTAACGATAAAATAAATAAAAAGATAGAATCAGACCTGATTGGAAATCTTGCTTTGAATACCAAATAATGTGAACCCCAATCGACTTGCTTTGAGACCCAACAACAATATTGGAAAACCAACCCAAGAAAGCCAAAATCAAGTCTATGGATGGAGAATCTAGACCCGTTGAGATCTCATTTCAAGAACCTAGATTATATTAAAATCTAGACCCATTGAAAAACCCGTCTCAAGAACCCGGATTACAAGGAGGAACGCCACAAAAGTTGTGATTTACTTTTGATAAGTTCAAACGTTCAATCAAGAATAAGAGGAGATAAACTCAACTCATAATGAATAAATTTATCAATTTCAATAATGTCTTACCCTCTCAAATGAGGCTACAAGTAGTTTAAATAACAATCCCCAAAACCCTAAGTGAGCCACGGTACTGTAGCGTGAACAGTGCCCGAGCTATAGTACTTCTAAAACCCTAGTTTATTTTAAATAATAACTTTTCAAATATGCCCTTGGCCAAAATACAAGACCTTCCCAAAAACTCTAGTTCATTAGAAATAAGACATATGTGTGGGCTGACATCCTCAAGCCCACTTATTCTAAACTAATAAAATAAGCTATTTTAATAAAATAAATAAGTCCAAAACTTTCAATAACAATAAGTCCAAGTCGTGTCTTTTGTAGTGTATGACGTGGATGAAAACTAGATCTCCTCCTTTCAAACCCATCTTGAATGTTGGGCTCTTACTAAACACGTCTCAAGTGGATTTCACACATCATTGCATAGCTTTCTTCATCTTCCTAGCTCTTGATCTTATAATTGCCTATTCTAAAACTTGCAAATGATCTTTACGACTTGGCCCCACCTTGGGGCCCATCATTCCCTCTCTCCTCAACAGGATTCGACCTCGAATCTCCAACTGGATCAAAGGGAAAAAGATCAGTAATATTGAAAATAGCAAACACATGATACATACCTGGAAGATCCACTAGATATGAAATATCATTAATTTTATTAAGAGTTTGGAAATGTCCATCCAAGCTTCTTCTGTCATCACCAGGTAAAGGCATTAAATCAAAATGAAGAAGTGGATTAAAGCCAAAAACAACTTCAAAAGATGAATGAGAAATAGTAGGATACATGGTCTTATTATATGAAAACTCTAATAATGACAAATGATACTCTCGCAAACATTCATGCAACAATTCAATGAATGGAAAATGATACTCCCACAAACATTTATGAAAAACATCTAAAATCTTCCTTACACCAAAATGATCACTCTAATTATATGCGACCTCGATGAATGGTAAACTATACTCCCAAAAATATTCATGCAATACGCCTAAACTCTTCTTTACACCAAAGGGACCATTCCAATTATATGCAAAGTCAATAAATGACAAGTAATACTCCTACCAATGGCTATGCAACACGTCCAAGGTTCTTTACATCAAAATTTTCCAACAAAGCACCTTCATGTGCTCCAAGAGCAAGCAACTCATGCATAGAACTATTAGGTACAAAAAATCTATTATCTCTAAACAAGTACCGATCTAGTCTATAGAGATGAGCAAACGATACTATCTCACATACTCCATGCACACCAGCCAAGCCATCATCATTAATATACAATTCTTATCATATTCAAGTCTCAATAATTTTGTATCTAAAATGATGACAAGGACACACCTTTTTGCTAAAGCATCAAACACAAAATTTTTCTTACCTTGTGTGTACTTGATTACATAAGGAAATGTCTCAATGAATTGCACCCATTTGGCATGTATTCTATTCAACTTACAGTGTCTTTTCAAGTGCGTCATGAACTCATGTTCTTTAAAGAAAGGTTGAGTAGGGATTGTCGCACTTGGCATAAAATCAATGTAACGCTCTATCTCTCTAATAGGTGGCAATCCACTAAACACTCCACTCGGAATTACGACCTTATATCCCTGCAACAAAGAGATAACAATACTAGGTAAAGATTCATTAAATCCATTAGTAGTAAAATTTGCCTTAGCATAAAAACGCAATTCTCTCTTTGTTTTTCTCTCACTTTCTTCACTCCTGTTTTCTTTTCACTCTTCTTTATCTTTTCACTCTTTTTTTTTCTTTCACTCTTTTTTTTTCTTTCACTCTCTTTTTCCTTTTCACTCTCTTTTTTCTTTTTACTCTCTCTCTTTTCTTCAATCTCTTTATTCTTTTCACTCTCTGTTTTCTTTTCACTCTATTTTTTCTTCATTCTCTTTATTATTTTCACTCTCTCCTTCTCTTCAGGTTTTGGCCTCACTATTTCTTTTTTTCTCAATCTCACTTTCTCCCTCTCTTTTTTGATCAATCTCACTTTCTCCCTCTCTTTTTTGATCAATCTCACTTTCTCTCTTTCTTTTTTGATCAACCTTACTTTCAATTTCAGTTGGTCCTCATGGACCTGTGTTGGAGTTAAAGGAGCAAGTTTGATTGTTTTTCCATCCTTTTCAAAACCGTACATGTTTCTAAACCCATCATAGATCACTCTCCTATCACACTGTCATGGCCTCCCCAACAAAATATGGCCAGCATGCATAGGCACTACATCACAAAGTACCTCATCCTTGTACCTCCCAATTGAAAAAAATACTAACACTTGCTTATTTACCCTAACCTCCCCATAATCATTTAACCACTGCAACTTGTATGGTCTAGGGTGTTTCAAAGTAGGTAAATTCAATTTCTCAACTAAAGTAGTGCTAGCAACATTTCTCCCCCATCAATGATCATACTACATATCTTGTTGTTGATGTGGCATTTAGTATGAAAAATGTTCTTCTCTCTCTGCTTCTCTGTATCATCCATCTTACTATGTGTATTGACAGTACACCTGACAACAAGAGACTCACCATATTTCTCATTCTTATACTCATGTTCAATACTAGACTTACGTCTCTTCCTATCTCTCACACTTTGCAGATTTCTAATCAATACGACTTGTTGATCCATCCTATTTCTCACTTTCCCCAACCTCAAATTTAACCGCTCAAGTTGTTGCATGACTTGCAACACAAATGAATTATTTGACATGTCTTTTGATTATGAGTCACTTTAATGAGATATCGTATTTGCTGCACCAAAAAGAATGTTAGTGGAAAAAGACCTCACACACTCTCCCTCATGTGTTTACACTCAAATAATAGCACTCTACTCATGTTTCACTCTTAATTGGGTTTTTTCCAATAATGATCTCACACTCTCTTGCCTTTTACCTCAAGAGTTTTCCCACTCAAGTTCTTTCAAAACTAATTGAACTAAATCAAGACAATATAACCTTGTTTTATCCCAACTAATAATTAGGTTCTAGAAACAAGAATAAGATAAACACGGAAGGAATAAAACAACAAGGGAATTAAGGAAATTATTGGAATGGAAGGGTAACTATAAGACAAGATACCAACTAGATAGATTTATTCAGGCCCTTTAAAGATAACGCTCAATCAATGCCAAGTCACTCAATTTCATATGACAAAGTATTTCAAACAACCTATACCCAAAATCCTTTTCTTTCTCTTCTTTTTTTTTTTCAAATTTTTTTCCTTTTTTTTCACATTTTTTTCCTTTCTTTTCTTTTCTTTTCCTTTCTTTTCTTTTCTTTTATTTTCCTTTTCTTTTTTTTTTCTTTTCTTTTCCCAACAATTCAACCACAAACAGAAATATTTAATTGTGATAATCAAACAATTGAATTCAACACATACAAATTGACAAGGAAATAGAAGGGAATCAATGAAATCTTAGAAATTTCAAACCCTAGATGGTGCAAATTTTGGCAGCCCTAAGAAAAATGAATTTTTGTGTTTTTTTTTTTGGCAATCCTAGAACATTGAAGCGCTAGATTAACGATACAATAAATAAAAAGATAAAATCAGACCTGATTGAAAACCTTGTTCTGAATACTAAATGATGTGAATCCCAATCGACTCTCTTTGAGACCCAATAAAAATATTGGAAAACCAACCAAGAAAGCCAAAATCAAGTCTATAAATAAAAAATCTAGACCCGTTGAGATCCCGTTTCAATAACCTAGATTATATTAAAATCTAGACCCATTGAAGAACCCGTCTCAAGAACCCGGATTACAAGGAGGAACGCCACAAAGGTTGTGATTTACCTTTGATAAGTTCAAACGTTCAATCAAGAACAAGAGGAAATAAACTCAACTCACAATGAATAAATTCATCAATTTCAATAATGTCTTACCCTCTCAAATGAGGCTACACGTGGTTTAAATAACAATCTCCAAAACCTTAAGTGAGCCGCGGTACTGTAGCGTGAACAGTGTCCGGGCTACAGTACTTCTAAAATCCTAGTTTACTTTAAATAATAACTTTTCAAATATGCCCTTGACCAAAATATAAGGCCTTCCCAAAAACCCTAATTCATTAGAAATAAGACATATGTGTGGACTGACATCCTCAAGTCCACTTATTCTAAACTAATAAAATAAGCTTTTTTAATAAAAAAAATAAGTCCAAAGCCTTCAATAACAATAAGTCCAAGTCATGTCTTTTGTAGTGTATCACGTGGATGAAAACTAGATCTCCTCTTTTCAAGCCCATCTTGAATGTTGGGCTCTTGCTAAACACATCTCAAATGGATTTCACCCATCTTTGCATAGCTTTCTTCATCTTCCTAGCTCTTAATCTTGTAATTGCCCATTCTAAAATTTGCAAATGATCTTTACGACTTGGCCCCACCTTGGGACTCATCATAATGTCTTGAAGATTTGTGCTGATTGTACTCTTTTTGTTTCGCTAAGATTTTATCCCACTGGGTTTTTCTTTTTAAGGTTTTAATAAGGCAATCTTAAAGCACTTGGCGGTACACATGAATACTGTACTTTTTTTCTTTCGCCATTGATTTTTTCCCACAGGGTTTTTCCTTGACAAGGTTTTAACGAGGCATATTTTTTAAATATGATCATCTAAAGGGGAAGTGTTATAAACCAACTTATATTGTATGACCACATTTAGCCGTCGTAATTGACCAAATCGTAGTCGTCAATTAAGACTTTTGTACTCTTATATATATGGGTATTTCTAAGTTCAGATTACAAGATAATGAGAACCTCTTTCTTGATCTCTCTCTCATTCTCTCTTTTTTTTATTGATTCACAACAATATATATATATATATAATTAATTAATTAGAATTTATTTGAATAGTAAAATAAGATGAAATAGTTTTAGATAAAAATTAAAAATTAAATCAAATATATTTAGAATATTATTTTTAATATTATTATTATTTTGAGATTTAAAAAAATTAAATTATTTATTATATTTTATATGAAAATTTAAAAAAATTATAATAATAAGATAAAATAAAATGAGTTAAAATGAAATGTGACGAAACAAAATATTAATTTAAACGGCCCCTTAATTGATCATTAGCATATATAAATGGGAACGTTAGATGAACAAGATTTTCGTTTCCAATTTTACGCCTACTTTTATTCCAATTTTATACTATCATCGGATTTATCCACCTTATCAGATCTCTCTTTACCTCTCTCTCGGTTTTGGCCATTCATTCAGACGAATCTTGATGGTGAGGTGCCGAAGAAAAATTTCCATTATCTTGGTTCATTTTGTTCGTTGCTCTTCGCGGTGTTGTGTGGGTATGCTCTTCTTAGGTATTGAATCAACAGGAGGCTAGGGTTTTGGATTTTTGGTTTTGGCCATCGATTAGAGGAATGCGGTCCCACCGGGCTTTAGCCCGACATCGTTCCTCGAGTCCCCGTGCTTCTCTCCAACATGAAGGTTAGATTCGGTTCGGTCTCTTTTTCCTTTTTGAGTAATTAATTCTGTTTAGCTGCCGAGAAAAAAAAAGGTCAGAAAGTGATGGGTGCCCCAGCAGCTGGAGTGGAAATTCTCGCAGGTTTTTGGTGAACGGGCAGCCGGGGAAGAAGTTCAGGAAGGTTTGCTTTTCCAATTCCCGTTTTCAAAAATACTAATTTTTTTTATTCTTATAGTTTCTTTATGTTCAATTATTTCATCGAGTTACTAATTAATAGTTATATTACTTTTTGGTGAGCTAGATTTGTGCATTCATTGCTGAAGTTGTGATATGCGAGTTTGATAGATAGAGTGGGTTTTTAGTTTGAGGATTGGATTTAACAGTTTATTGTCATTGTATCTGAACAGCTTGTGGTTTAGCCTTTTATCCATGGTGAGAAGTAATATAGTTTGGATGAGAGTTATTATGTGCTCTTGTTTTTACTATGGTGGGAAGATTAGCCGCTAAACGACCAAAAAAAATCCATTGGTGTCACTAATTTGGTTGCTTATGGAAAAACCTATAAAAAACAAAAATTCGGTTGCTTATGGAAAGTAATTGTTGAAAGTTCATCGTTGTTAATTTGGTTTCTTATGGAATTGTGTTATTTTTCTTCGTCTCAATGGTTGGGTGTTCCCTGTTGTATGCTTCATGTACTTGGATTGTATCTTTTGCCCTTTGAATGAAACTTACCGTTTTTAAAAGAATTTATGTGTCTGACTAAAAGACTAGAAGCGTCTGGGTATTGGGGGTAATTGGTGTTACATTGTCAAACTTGCTGAGTGGCCTGGGTCTGTTAGTTATGCCCCAAGGTGTTTAGTTTCTTACATTTGCTAGAATTATTGAGCGTGAAGTTTGGTGACAGTAGATATTAGCTCAACAAAGATGATTCGTATGTTTTTTTAACCCATATGTTACTCTATTTCTTCTTAATAGCAATGGGACGCGGAATTACTTCACATATCTTGCTTTTTTCTTTTAGGTTAAATTGATGCTTAATTTAAATCCTATTAATGATAGAATTCATGAAGTCCATTTCTTTGGACTTTTAGTTCAAACTCTTATTTTCAATAACATACATTGATTCTTTTTTAGCCTTTTCTTGTCATGCGTTTGCTATTCGACAAATTGATAATAATTTTCAAAATGCGGGGCACCGCAGGTGTATTTTGTTAATGAAACTGTTAAGAATCTGAAGGCAGAAGTGGCTAGAGTTTCAAAGATCAAGTGTAGCAAATGTGGACAGAAAGGGAGCAGCCCTGGGCTGCTATGCGAAATCCTATCGGAAAAGCTATCGTGTTCCCTGTGCAGTGGAAATGTCAGATTGTCTCTGGGATCATGTTGGTGCAATATGCCTTTCCATTCAGTATCATGATTATATAATTTATTGCCTATGGAATTGATCTTTCAATATAATGTGTTAAGCTTTAACTATTAATGGGTTTTAATGCTTTTGTAACTAACTGAATCAGTTTTCAATCTTTCAAAGTTATAAATAGTGTATAGCTATGTTGAAAGTATCATCTAATTTTCTGCTGTTCTGCATGTAGAGCCCCTCCACAGCCTATACTTTGGGTAGCTCCTAGGGATGGAGCCAAAGAATGGGTTATATGTGGATCTGCTCTATCTACTGAAGAAAATGTTAGTTTGAATAGGTTTTTGTCCTTTTAATCACTCGCTTGAGTCATTGCCATGCTTTGGTGGAAATTGAAATAATTTTCTTTTTCTACGATACTTCAAAATTCCTAGATTTTGTGTTGCAAGGATCTCCTTGCTTGCAAGGACCTTATTGTTGATTAATCCGTATTTGCTGAAGGCATTTTGCCAAAATATCATTACATTTATAAGATGATTTTTGTCACTTGATTTCTTTGAGCTCTTCAGATAAGCACACAAGAGGAAAAAAAAATAGGAATCGTTAACTGAAGCACCTGACTCTGAAGATTTATGGAAAAGCAAATTCTTTACTTGATTTTAGCACATGCTTTTCAGATTATTTAGTTTGGGAGTAATCAAGTGATTAGCTTTTTCACCTCTTCTTTCTAAATAATTTCGTTTCAGGTTCTTGTGCTCAAGTTTGCAAGCATGTGTGGTGCAACTGTCACCAAGTTTTGGAAATCAAATGTCACACACGTGATTGCGACCACAGATGCACAGGATGCATGTACCAGGACCCTTAAAGTTCTCATGGCCATTTTGAATGGGAGATGGATCCTTAAAATTGGCTGTAAGTTGCCCTTAATGTTGTTTTTTGTTGTGCTAATTAGCTCTTTGACTTTCTTGTATAAGACCAGTCGCAGGTCCAGAAACTCATCTTTGTGGGACCAAAATATGATAATAAAAAGTTTTTAAGATATAAGCAATATTTTCAATAAGTTTTTATTAACTTAAGGATATATGATACATGTCTATGTAATGAAAGATAAAAAATTACTGATAATTAAAAACTTAGTATATTTAGTGTTTTCTTTTCAAGTTGTGGATGTGGAGGAGAGAACACTAATAAAAGAAAGAACAAAATGTTGAACGAAATTCAAGAGAAAATAGAGAAAAGCCACATAGAAAAAAGAAAGTGGAAGAGAAAATTAGAAATTTAAAGGAGACTGGAGTGAATAGGAAAATGCTACATGCCATGGGTTCTTTCTATAAATAAAAAGATATTTTTTGGATTTTTAAAATTTTAAGGGCCAAACTTATAGGTTTTCAAAAAAATTAAAGCATTTTACAAAAACTGGGCTACATTTTGAATTTTAGCAGAAACTTAATAGATTTTTTTAAGGGTTAATTTAGATATTTTGAGAGTTATAAGGATTATTTATAGAAAAATTCTTCTTGCAACCGGCTGGAGAAACCCCCAAGTAACCGTGTCCACTTGGGAAAATAAAACTGTGCGTTTCATATACAGTGTTCCATCATATTTTTCCTCTCTCAACTGCTCCTTTCGTCTTCCCAACGAAGAACGCCAATTACCTTGATCAAGATTAATAACCAGGAGATGAAGAAACTCCATTATAAAAAACAAAAAAAAACTAGAACTGCCAAAGACAATAGAAAGAGGCATTGGACTCACCTAAAACTGATGCAAAGATGCAGAAGAATCTCAAAAGAGATTATAAACAACAGATCCAACCAATTAATCTTCCAAATACAGCTCTATTTTTATTTCCCCCCTCAAGCTCCTAACAAGAAATAAGTCCTCCATTAAATGGGTATACGCCTAGACCCCCAGCATTTTTGGTTCAATCTTAGCTGGGGGGTAATTTCTTCTCAGTTTGTCATTTCTTTTGGTAAATTTCTTTTGCTTTCTCATTCTTGAACATTTTTTTTGTTTTTTATTTTTTGGAACATGTTTCTGTGCCATTTTCCTGTTATTTCCAATTTTTCAGTCACTCGAAAGCACTAGTTTGTGCCTTTTTCAGTCACTCAAAAGCACTAATTTGGGTATTTTTCAGTCACTCAAAATGCTCTGTAAAAATAGATTTGGGCATTTTTACACTTGAAATGCTCTATAGAAATGGGTTTGGCCACAAAAATAGAGACTTCTCAGTTTCTTCGTTCTTCTTTCTTCCTTATACGTTTTACTAGGTCTCTTTTGTTTCTTTCACTCTATTTTCAGTCACTGGGTGAAGTGCTGTTGGGTTTAGCCCGCTTTCTTCTTTTCTCCGTTTTCATTTCATTATTTTTGGTCAAATGATGACGTGACAACTTACCACATCATCCGGTTATATGGCAGTTCCGCAAGTCGGTTGTACGTGACAACTTAATCTTGTTTCTCTAAGTTTCCTTTTATTGATTGAACTTTTATGTACTGATGTAACTTGAAATGCTGGCTTTGCATGGGTAAAGGCTTGTATGGAATCAATGCACCTCGTGGATGAAGAACCTTAAGAAGTTGACTTTGACAACCATGGGAGTTGCAATGGCCCCAAAACTGGCAGGCTTATGGGCTTCGATAATGCAAGTCCAATTCTTTGATGCATGGCAGACATGAACAATGGGAATATATGGATTATGCTGTTCGAACTTTTATGAGCATCTTAGTTCAACTGGACTTGTCTTAAAACTAGAATGTCTGGAAGAAAATTAACAGACCATTCTCTCGTAATAACTTAAATAAGTCACGAGAAATTGGGTGGCCATCTTGTTGAGTCCTGGCTATTTGTTCTCAATATAGGAATTTCCCTGAAATATTTTGGCTGAATGTTATGGACAATAAGAAGGCTGGTAAACTATCTTGGTATCGTATCAAACATCTTGGGATCAAAACCTGCTTTCAGGTGGGATGGGGTGATTTATGCGGGACTTTACATGTTGAGTTATCCTTCTATTGCAATTTGGTCTAGAAAAATAATTGTGCAAATTTCATTCCGTGTTAACATATTCTCGATATTTGTTTTGTCTCATCTTAATTCAGTCATTCCTCAGGTTGAAATAATCAATTTGCTTATTTATTTTCCAGGCACCAAAACTCTTCTTTACTTTTCAAAATAGTATCTCCCTCAGTTGTAACTAGGTTTTGCAGATCTTTCATGTATCCAGGCACAAAATCACCAACAAAATAGAACTTCCCATGATTATATTTTTAAAGTAATAAGTAAAAACATAATTGAATATGAATTGATAACTGTTTGCATAGTATGCATAGAGATTTGCCCAAAATAAAGTAATTTTCTGTGTTTTAAATTATTACAACTTTAATGCCAAAACCTTTATGTTGTATTGTAATGAATACATTTTTTTTTTATCATTTTTTGTTAATTTAGCAGTGAAGGTTGTACGTCACTGTCAAGCTTTCGACCACGTTTGCCTCCACTAGGCAAACATCCCTTGAACGTTTTCATTCTACTACTCTATATATATATATATATATAAAAGCTCATGAATACTTAAAATCATCATGTTATTGATTGGAAAATTAAACACATACTGATAATGATCAATATCACTAATATGGCACCCTTAATATATAATATAAGATCATATAAGATCATCTTGAGGTGCATTTATTTCGTTTCGCATTATCTATGGATCTAATGGTCTCTTCTTCAGCACTTGTCCTTTTCGGAGATCTCAATTGGTAGACCATTCGGGAACACCAAACCTGGCCTTCGAATCATCTTCTCATCTCCTCCATTTACTTTCCACCTATATATAAAAATATATATATTTATATTAATTATTAATTTCAAACAAATGGGAAAAAAAAGGTGTAAAAAAATGTTTAAATCTAGCTCGTAAAAAGGGAAGAAAAGGTTGAAAAACTTAAGTAAATATAAAAGGAATATAATTTAGTTGCGATACACATTATATAATATATATACCTGTATTTTGTGACCAAGTGATGAATAAATATAGCCATTTGAAGCTTTGCAAAGTCGGCTCCCACGCAGAGTCTCACACCACCACCGAACGCCATGAACGTTTTAGACCCTGCATGCAATTCTTTTCCCTTTTCCATTTTGAAGACAAAATCAAATTAGAAAAAATCCAATATTATAAAATGATTAATTAAATTAACCTTTTTGCAGTAATAATTATATAAATTAAATGCAAATTATATATATATTAATTAATATTATACACACCTCCCATCGCCATGGGTTAAATGTGTGGGGATCGGTGTACACATCTGGGTTTAGATGTAGAGCATTTGGAGCAACCATGACTAGCCAGCCTTCAGGAATTGTATATCCTGCAAAACAAAAACAGTATAGTGTTATGATCTTCACAACATTATTCAAGCTGTCTATGTTGATTTGGAAAATTTAAGACGAAGACCATCATTTTTCTGCTAATTAATTACCCTTCACTTCCACATCTTTTACGACCTTTCTGAAAATCGCCGGGACAATATTTGCCAACCTTACTGTTTCATTGATAACCTGCAAATTAAAAATTCAGAAATCTCTAAGTTTATTATAAACAAGAGAATACCATAAAATCAAGGTGTAATTACAAATTAGTTTAATCATAAGTACTACTACTCTTACGTACCATATGCGTAAAAGTCATTGATGACTTGTATTCTTGCCACGTAATTTCAGATGTTTCATCATCACGGTTTTTCAGAATTTCTGTATGCTCTTTCTGTCATATGAAACATGATCAACATCATAAGAAGGCTTAGAAAAAAGTTTTTACCTTCAATTTACAGTCTTAATTATTACAAACCGTAAGTTCTGCCAGCACGTTGGGATGATCAGAGATAAACTTTGGTACTAATGTTAATGTTGTCGAAGTAGTTTCATGATAAGCAAACAGAAGAATCAAGACCAAGTCAATGGCAGATGATTCATTCAAAATAGACTTTTCACTCTCCACTTCCTCAAGCAAATGATCCAAGAAATCACCGCGATGAATCTTTGATGCTTTCCTATCGTTGTAGATATCCCTAATTATCTTTGTAGCATTTTTACGTCCCTAAAATCAAACAGAAAATGAAACTAATTAATTTATATATTAAATATTATTCAAAGACGTAAGAAAAGGAATTAAAGAAACAAGTTGCATGCATGCTCATTTTTCTTATAATTATTAATTTCCATTAATATTATGAGCAATATTCAAATAATAATTAGTACCTGGAGACAAGCATGGTATGCAGTGCCAGGGATGTTAAGAGGAAAAGAGAGGAGACCATAGATAAAAGCTTTGAAATTCTCTGCCAATTTCAAGGGTGTTTTCGACTCATCATAACTCATCAACTGCTTAGCAGCATAGTCAAATAACATCTACAAAACAATAGAAATTAGATATTTGAGAAAATTAATAAAAATAGATCGCATGAATTCCGACAATATTAATATTATTACATTTGAGGTTACTTCTTTCAAGTCCACAGTTCCATATCTGGCCCAAGCTTGCAGATGTCTGCAAATCACTGCATCCAGTTCGTTCATTACATTTGCCTTGAGGTTTTCGGGGCCAACAAGGTGTAGAATCAAGTTCTTGAGGTATTTGTGAATTTCCCCGTGATGAGTGAGAAGACTTTTTTTTCCAAGAACTTTCATGAAACTCTCTGTGTACCATAATAAGACAGATCTATCTTCCTGTTGAAAAATGTAAGTGTTGACTTCAGGATCCGTGGAAACTATCACCTTTTTCCCAACTAAGCTTGTTCTAAATACCGCCCCATACCTGAATTAATGGAAAAACAAAAACCTGATGAATATTTAGGCCGATAATGACATCATGGGCAGTAATTAATATTACATTAGTACTACTGCTGCATATATGCATGAAGCCATGCATTAAACATGGAAATTGGAAAATATTAAAATGGGATCGATTAGCAGAGGGGAAAATAATTAAGATAGCAGTTTTGATATGAATAAAAACTACCGTAAGTGTGGAGAGTGTGTTCTCTACTGCATGCATCGTAAATTTATATATAAAATTCTATATATGACAGATCAAATTAATTTTGTTCTGTCGGGTTAACGTAAAAAGAGTGTACGTACATCCTCTATACTGGCTAATAAGTAGAAAGACTTGCATGCCTGTAATATATCTAATCGTACTTTAGTATTCATGATAGAATTATATATATATATATATATATGATCTTACGTACTTCTCCATTCTGTTTCTAATGAAGGGAGGGATGCTGTGAAATGGATGAGGGGCGAAGAACTGCAAGGTTTCTCCGATAATAGGAAATCCCATAGAACCAGGAGGAAGCTTGCCATTGCACTTGGGGTTAAGCCACATGTAAACCCAGTGACTAATCCCAACTGCAAGTAAAGCAGTAAGGCATAGAATAAAGAACCACATCATCATCGTCTGTCTTTAATTGCCCAGTAGTACTGAATCAATGGCGGTAGTTCTACTTGAGTTCGAAATGACAAATTAGGAGGATCAGGAGTTTCTTTATATAGAGGACGTAATGTCTAAAAACACAAGACATGGGCTTGAAGTAGAGAAGTCAAGTTATAATTTTTCTTGTTAGATGGTTAAAAAAAAAAGTCTGTATTTGCTCAGTCGGAGCACTAGTAGTAGCTCAACCCGCCATTTCTGACCATTCAAAGTGGGTACCCCGTTGTTAGCTACATGCCACTGCAACAATTGTGTGTTTTTGGTAAAAAAAAAAAAAAAAATGATTAAAACGATTACAATGTGCCATTAATAGTGGCCATTTTTGCTCGTCACTGGGTGACCCCTTAAATTTTGTCCCAATCGCCATTTTTTTCAACCCTTACCTTAATTAATCATTTATTTCCAACCCCACCGTAATTCCATTGAAAGTCTGATCGAGTTATATAGAGTACATGACTAGAGCTAGCTAGTTCCAAAATAGTTGACCCACCTACCAAACTAAGATATGACTATGTTTAGATACTCATGTGATTTTATATAATTTATAAATAATAGTAAATAAATAGTAAATAATAAAAAATAATAATTTTTAAATAATAATAAACTATTTATGAATAGTAGTGAGTAATCGTAAAGTTGTCTTACACTTACCAAACACAGCGATAATCATTCAAATAAGAGATTTGTTATTCATCATTCTCACACATTATATAATATATATTTTTTTAATTTTTTAATTTTTTCAACTAATTAAAATTTTCTACTTATTATTTATACATATATAATAGAAAAAAAAATTAAATCTTAAAAAATTATGTATCTATAAAAATAATGATTAGAATTTTTCAAAAAAGCTATGCACTATTGCTGTTATAGATGGAATTGGAGATAGCTTTAGATTGATCCTGAAGGTGAATAGCATATGCTGTACTATGTAGAAGACTGGGACCCTAGTGAACAAAGTGAGTTGTAAACAGTCTCGTTTGTAGTTACTCAATCATGCCTTCTGACTTAAGTTGTAGTGTGGGATGAATCATTGGGATCAACAAAATTATATCCAAGTTTGCTCTATACCCAATCACACTAATTTCACAATTAGATTACAACTCATTTTAAATTAGCTAATGTAATTATGACATTTCATTAAGACCGGTTTGGATTGACAGTTCTCATCTGTATAATAGTTTTCTATATTTAAATATATTATATTTTATTTCTAAATTTTAAAAACATCAATTTAAAAAACAGTAATGAACAATGAAAACAGTATATGAACAGTATCTAAACAGTAAAAATCTGACATAAACAATATGTAAACAATACGTGAACAATGTATAAATAGTAAAATCAAACATGAACAACATGTGAACAATGTATGAACAGTACATAAACAGTAAACAATGTGTAAACAGTAGACAATTCGGCTACCCTATTAAATAGTGAGATCTACACTTTTTTCAAATCCTATAAATTAAAACCTATATATCTCATCTCATATCACTATCCAAACACACATTTTTTTTATAAATTATTTCATCTTGTCTCATAAAAAATTTTACTACTATTTAAAATATCTCATCTCATCTAAATAATAACTTCAATTTTATTTAACCACCCTTCATTTTAAGTAAAGTAGTAAATTAATTGTAGATTAATTGTAAATTTATCATTTTTTTTATAAAACACTTTTATATGAAAAATCATATTCAAGTTGAAAATTGAATAAAATATTATTAGAATATTATTTTTTAATATTATTTTTGTTTTAAAATTTAAAAAAATTGAATTATATATTATATATATATTTTAAATTTGTAAAATTTATAATAATTAAATAAAATAAATTAAGATAATTTTAGTGATTCTAAATCTCTCCTAAATAGATTAGCTACGTGCTATACAAAAGTGAGAACCAAATATGAAAAAAAATTATATAATGATGAATTATGACGTCAAACACGCTCTTAGAGATGGGTGATTCCTCCCAGTGTAATATATTTAAAAATATTTTTAATATAAAATTATCAAGCAGCAAATAATTTCTTAATAAAAAAATTTATTACCTTAAACTCTATAACCATATGCGGTGAAGCTAAAAATTATATTAGTGTTATGAAATTAAAAGAGAAATGATATTGTAAGAGAGAGAGGATATTGCAAGAAAAAGAGTTGTTATTCAAATACAAAACTTGATCATATAGAAGTGAATAATACTCATATATATAGGAATACAAAATAGTAGGTATAGCTTAAGTCTTAATTGATGGCTAAAGATATGTCTTAATTTATGGCTCAATGGTCTTAATTAATGGCTAAAGATTGATTTTAATTGATGGCTAAATGGTCTTAATTGATGATTAAAAATGGTAATACAAATAGATTTATAACACTTCCCATTTGGATGACCATACATAAAGAATATGCCTCGTTAAAACCTTGTCAAGGAAAAACCCACTGAAAAAAAACCAATGGCGAAAGAAAAAGAGTACAACATTTATATGTACTGTCAAGTGCTTTAAGATTGCCTCATTAAAACCTTGCAAAAAAAATCCAGTGGGATAAAACTTTAGCGAAGGAAAAAGAGTACAATCAGCATAAGTCTTCAAGACATTTACTCCCCCTTAAAAGTGCATGATAATAGGTTTTCAAGTCTTTGCATTTTAATGTTCTGCACAATCTTCTTAAATGTTGTAGTTGGTAATGCTTTAATGAATAAATTTGCCAGATTATCACTTGACCGTATCTGCTTAACATTAATTTCACATTTCTCTTAAAGTTTATGGGTATAAAAGAATTTAGGTGAAATATGTTTGGTTCTATCACCTTTGATATATCCTCCTCTAATTTGAGTAATACAAGCAGCATTATTTTCGTATAAAATTGTTGGACTATCATTAATCACTGGAAGACCACACTTTTCTTGAATATGTTGAATCATTGATCTTAGCCAAATACATTCTCGACTTGCCTAATGAATTGCAATAATCTCTGAGTGATTTGAAGAGATAGAAAATAGTGTTTACTTGACAGATCTCCATGATATAGCAGAATTTCTATAAGTAAATACATATCCAGTTTGATATCTACCTCTGTGTGGATTTGAAAGATAACCTGCATTCGCATATCCAACTAATTGTGGACTTGATCCATGTTAATAAAATAATCTTATATCAACCGTACCTCAGAGCTATCGAATGATATTCAATGCTATTCCAATGTCTTCGAGTTGGTGCGGAACTATATCTTGCAAGTAAATTAACTGAAAATGCAATATCAAGCCGAGTGCAATTTGCAAGATACATCCAGGCTCCAATTGTACTGAGATAAGATATTTCAGGATCAAGAATTTTTTCATCGTCTTCACAAGGATGAAATGGATCTTTCTGCACATCAAGTCATCGAACAACCATTGGAGTACTCAGAGGATGAGCTTTGTCCATGTAAAAGTGTTTCAAGACTTTCTCTGTATAATTTGATTGATGAATGAGAATTCCATTTTGCAAATGCTCGAGCTGTAGGCCGAGATAAAATTTCATTTTGCCAAGGTCTTTTATTTCAAATTTATTTTTTAAATATGTAGCAGTTCTTCTGATCTCTTCAGGAGTTCCAAGAGATTTAGATCATCAACATAAACCTCAATAATAACAAATTCTAAGTATGATTTCTTAATAAAAACACATGGACATATTGGATTATTCTCAAATCCTTCTTTCAATAGATAGTCGCTAAGGCGTTTATACCACATGCGTTCGGATTGCTTTAACCCATATAAAGATATTTGAATTTTAATAGAATACATATTTCTGGATGTACTCAGATTAGAAGTTTCAGACATTTTATATTCTTAAGGGATTTTCATATATATGTCATGATCTAGTGATCCATATAAATATGTAGTGACCACATCCATCAACTGTATATCCAATCTTTTTGTAACTACCAAACTAATCAAAAATCTGAATGTGATTGCATTCATAACAGGAGAGTATATTCCCTCATAATCAATCTCTGGTTTCTGTAGGAAACCTTGTGCAACAAGTCGTACTTTATATCACACAATTTTATCTCTCATTACGTTTAGGTATAAATACTCATTTATATCAAACAGGCATTACACCATTTGGGGTTTGTACAATTGGTCTAAAGACCTCTCGCTTTGCTAACGAGTTTAACTCAGCTTCAATAGTTCATTTCCATTTTGATCAGTTATTTCTACGTCGACATTTTTTGACAGTTCTTGACTTAATTTTCTCATTACTTCTAGTAATGTTAAGGGCTATTTTCTATGAAAATATGTTGTCGACAACAGTTTTATTTCTATTCAAAATTTCTCCAGTACTCATGAAATATATCGAGATATTGTTATTTTCAGGTACATGTCCCTATTCAAGGGAAGACATTTCATTAAATACCTCTTCAGGAGGTTCTTTTTCAGGAGATTTAGAGATTTAGTCTCTTCATGAGCATCAATTACTCTTATAGCCTGTGTCGTGGATATGGACTCTTCAGGAGTAACAAATTCATTTTGTATTTTTCTCTTCCGATGAATTTTGTCCTTTACACTAATAGGCCATACATGCTTCAGGCGTATCTTTGACTCACCTATTGCTGTTTTGGCAACTTATCCTTCAGAGATTGTAATCCTTGCTGGAATATTAACAGCAGGAACATATGATTTTACCACACATTTAGTGTCAGTAAATACATCCGATAATTGATTGGCAACACTTTGCAAATGAATAATCTTTTGAACCTCTAGTTTACATTCATTTATATGATGATCAAATTGGGAAATGGCTTTATTTTCCAAAATAATTTCCTGTCGTGCTTCAGGCACTGACTTCTCATTACTCAATGTTGGAAAAATAGATTTGTCAAAATGAAAATTCTCAAAACGTGCCTTAAACATATTCCCTGTAAGAGGCTCAAGGTATCTAATAATAGATGGAGAATCAAACCCAACATATATCCTAAGTCTATGTTGATGACCCATCTTTATACGTTGTGGGGGTGCAATTGGAATATATACCGTACATTCAAAAATACGAAGATGAGAAATATTTGATTGTTGACCAAATGCAACCTGTAATGGAGAATATTTGTGATATGATGATGGTCTAACTCGAATCAACGATGCTGCATGAATTATAGCATGTCCCCAGGCAGAAATATGAAGTTTTGATTTCATAAGTAAAGATTTAGCGATTAGTTAAAACCTTTTAATTAATGATTCAGCTAAACCATTTTGAGTGTGTGTGGGCAACTGGATGTTCAACATCTATTTCTATTGACATGCAATAGTTATCAAAAGATTGAGATGTAAATTCACATGCATTATCCAATCGAATAATTTTAATTAGATAGTTAAGGAATTGTGCTCATAGTTTAATTATTTGGGCAAGAAGTTTAGCAA
This sequence comes from Carya illinoinensis, assembly GCF_018687715.1. Classification (NCBI taxonomy): domain Eukaryota; kingdom Viridiplantae; phylum Streptophyta; class Magnoliopsida; order Fagales; family Juglandaceae; genus Carya; species Carya illinoinensis. The sequence continues at coordinate 4,543,215 of NC_056753.1, read as the reverse complement.
ATGCAATATTTCTAGTGGAAAGTAGACAAACATATGACCATCGACTTGATGCATCAATTAAAACCATAAAGTATCTGAACGGTCCACTTGATGGTTGAATAGGCCCACATATATTCCCATGAATCATTTGTAAAAATGATGGAGATTCAAAAACATTTGAGATAAATGGTTTGATAATCAATTTACCCTGAGAACATGCAGAGCATGGATATTCATTGGATAAGATAATCTTCTAATTCTTTAGGGGATGCCCGTATGAATTATCAATTATTCGTCTTATCATTATTGATCCCGAATGTCCAAGGCGATCATGTCAAGTCATAAATATTTTGGGGTCAATACACTTCTGATACATTACCACATGTGATTCAATTGTTCTCATTTCTGTATAATACAATTTAGATGAGAGAACAGACAGTTTTTTTAATACGAGTTTCTAGCTCAAAATTATTTTGGTAATGAGAATATGCTCTTTATTGTTTTCGTTAGTGGTTTCAATATGACAACCATTACGACGTATATCCTTAAAACTCAATAAATTTCTTCTAGATCTTGAAGAAAACAGATAAAGAAAATAGAGCATCATCAATACAAAATTTGGTGCCATTAGGCAATACAATATAAGCTCTTCTGGAGCCTTCAATTAGATTCGATGAACCAGATATGGTATGAAAGTAGACTTTACTCAAAGTTAGATTTTGAAAATATTTTTTATCCATAAGAATTGTGTGAGTTGTTGCATCGTCAGCCAGACATACATCTCTATTATTCATCTCAGAGATAAAAAGTTCGTCAGTAAGACTCATGATTCTACAAAATATATAAAACTTTCATTACTACAAAACATTGCAAAATATAAAAAAAAAAATTTACAATGAGATAAAGAAAATACATTAATTAAAAATGAACTCTTCCATCACCAATCAAATGATCAACTCTACCACTAGAATTCTCAAAGAAATCAGAATCATCAAGGCTTGTAATATCTTATTCATTTATAGAAACTAAAGCATCTGATGGTTCAGCAAAATTTGTTTCAAACTTTTTTGTTTTGTTTTGTTTTTTTTTTTTTTATGAAAGTTTGATATAAGTCAACCAAGTGTTTAGGTATAAAACATGATACCACATCTATGGCATCCATATTCATATTTCTTTAAAAATTTGTTTTGAGGACCTTTACCATTCTTTGAGTTGAACTACTTTTGGTGGTACGGTGTATATCTATTATTATCCTTTTTAGTATGGTCGCTAGTAAGACGTGACTGATGATTTCTTAACAAAAGCTCATTATTTTGCTTAACCACTAGAAGACAAGATATAAATTCAGAATATTTTTTGAACTTTTGCTCTCGATGCTGCTGCTGCTGCTGGAGCACATTCGATGCATAAAAAGTAGTATATGTCTTCTCTAATAAGTCATCATCGGTGAATTTTTCACCACATAATTTCGATAGTGAGCTAATTTTAAAGAGTGCAGAGTTATACTCACTAAGACTCTTAAAGTCTTGCAATTTTAGGTGTATCCAATCATGACGAGTTTTTGAGAGGATTATAGTTTTATAGTGTTCATATCTCTCCCTTAAATCATTCCACAAAATAAGGGAAACTTTTATCGTGAGATATTCAGTTTTTAATTCTTCATGAAGATGGTGCCGAAAGAAAATCATTACCTTAGCACGGTCCTGTCGGGACCCTTGATTTCATTCTTTAATTGTATCTCTCAGGTTCATCGTATCCAGATGGATCTCAGCATCAAAGATCCAAGATAAATAATTTTTTTCCAAAAATGTCAAGAGCAACGAATTTCAATTTTGTAAAATTTGACATTTTTTACATATATAAATCAGGAACATAAGTATGTTTATATTATAAATAAGAAATACATTCACAAAATCAAGATAATAAACATAGAGTTTCATCAAGTAATAATAAGTAATATAACATTTCATATTCATTTTGGAAACTATAAAAATATATTAAAAAACTTACTTGAAGTAGAAGACTACTAGCTTCAAAATTGTCAGAACCTTCGTGCTGATAACGTGTTATGAAACTAAAAGAGAAATGATATTGCAAGAGAAAGAGTTGTTATTCAAATACAAAACTTGATCATATATAAGTGAATGATATCCATATATATAGGAGTACAAAGGAGTATGTATAGCTTAAGTTTTAATTGATGACTAAAGATAAGTCTTAATTGATGACTCAATGGTCTTAATTAATGGCTAAAGATTTATCTTAATTGATGACTAAATGATCTTAATTAATAGTTAAAGATGATCATACAAATAAGTTTATAATAATTAGCTTATTTTTAATTCAAATTTTAAATTTTATTATTATTATTATTATTATTATTATTATTATTATTATTATTATATTAATAATTGACAGTATTATTGTATAAATAAAAATTATATTTATCAATAATATTTTAGAAATATGAATTAGTGACACTTCACCGACCATAAAAGAGAAAGGCAATAATTGTGGCTGTTTTAATAATTGTGGTTGTTTTAAATCACATCGACAATCCAAACAAAATAATTGTTTACGAAATTATTTTTCGTCAGGTTTATAAAGCGTTCATAATTTCTATCATGATTGATATCTACTAATTCTATTGGAATTATTTTAGTCATGATTCACGTGAACTTCCTTGTTTAGAATCGTACAATAATTAAATTTTCACGACAAGTATCTTGTACTAATCAACGTGAAAAATACTGAACCTATGGATTCAGATCATAGCATGTGACCATGTCGAGATTTGGAGATTTCTTTGTGTCTTCCTGGCAACTCTTAGGAGGATTTTCTAGGAATACATCTCGACACAATTCTTAAAAGGTCATGATAATCATATAACTAGCCTACATACATGCCTGAGCTCATATTTGGACACGTAGCATACACCCATAGAGGCTATTGGCCTTGCACAATCCCTATGTGTAAGTCTGCAAGCGCGCATGTGCACGCTAACACCACTAAGCAAGTTTAGTGGTATGCATTCTCAGGTACGCCATCCAGCGCAATGCTTTAGCCTGTACCTTGCAGGCAAGGCTAATGGTATGCCCACCAGGCATGCCATCCAGTGCATGGCTTCTGCCCGTGTCTTGCAGCCCAGCACCTAGACCATTAGTTTGGGTCATGCATGCCTATCGCCCAGGCCACCAACCCTAGCTATGCAGGACTAGCGCCCAAGCCACCTGACTGGGCCTCACAGCAGCAACACGACACCACCTTGTGCCCACCATTAGGCCTAGGCATGGCACCATGCCATGCCCACCATTAGCAGACCACACACTGAGCCATGCTATGCCCACCACCAGACCAACACATGGCACCATGACATGCCATGCTGCTAGCCATCAGATCGGACTAGGACTAGGATAGTCGTGGGCCATGCACCATCCTTGCTCACCATAGGCCTTGCATGTCACGGCCACTGTAGGGCTTTTTATCCATTATGTTTAATTAATTAATTTAATTTAATAATTTGTTAGAGACCTTTTGGGAGTTTCCAATTTGTAAGCTCTATAAATAGGACCCTTAGTCATTTTATTTGCATCTTTTGAACCTTTGACATTTGCCTTATGTGGCCGATCATTGTGCCTAGGATTCTTTATTCGGTGCTTAGCACTTGGGCTTCTTGGGGTGCAATTCGTGAATCCCTAAGGAGAAGGATCACTTCTTGCAATTCCTGAATATGTGTGATTCAATTTATCTTTATTTATCATTTGAGGTTTCCTTTCAATCTTTGTGTAATTCGTGAATCAAAGTTGATTGGTTATCTTTTGTTCTTTGGATTTTATCATCGTGATTGTTGTGAAGTGTGGTTGATTGGAGGGGCACTGTGCTTCTTGGATTTGTGATTGAGTTCTTTAAGTTCTTCTTGTGTTCATGTATTTTCTTGCATGCTCATAAGTTTTCCTTTCCATAAACGCCCGCACCACTTTCCATAGCCGACCATCAATCAAAACCCTAATTACCAAATTGAGCCATTAGACCATAGCCTAATTGGCTTGATCGAAACCCTTCTTCCTATATTACCCCTACCATATCTTTCCATATATTATTTGATTAGTCATTATCCCTCAATTGACTCAATCAAATCTCATCCCTAACCAAATCAAATCCAACCCTTATCCTTTATCCCTATATTCAGCCAACCCATTTCAAATCAAAATTCAAATTTCAATTTCAATAAGTTAGGAGGTCACCATCCACCTAAGCCTTAGCCGAATCCCACCACTACCCTTGGCCGAAACCCACATCCAACTCTAGCCTCATTCACCCATCTTCCAACCCTAAACCACTCAAGTGGCGCTTAGCACCCAAGAGAGACCTTGTCGTGCCCTAGTTTCACCATACCTGAGATCACCATAGCCCATACACCACCATCATTTCAGCCATTAAACACAAACCACCATTCACCAAAGCTCTCATATTGGACTACACGTGATCAAGACCAAGTATAGGAGTCCATTCAATCAATAAGGAGCAACAAGGAGATGATAGACCCCTTAGTGTGTGAGGGCTTAACCAAGGTCCCCAATACTAAACTAGTGATTTCATTGAGAGTCTCATCAAGAGACTCTTGCTTGGTAAAATTCTTAAGAATTTTTCACTTTTCCATGAGGTAAACGACGCGTTAACTCAATCCCTTGTGAATTTAATTAGGAGGTCCATGAAAGACCTCGACATTGTTTATTTTTCTTGTTGGTTGTGAATTTGAATATTGAAGTTCGGGGATTAAGGAGGAGGAATGAGTAGTTAGGATTGTAGGGGTTGGCCACCCTTGAAGGTGGAGGACCCGTGGTTGGACTTGTGCTTGTGCAAGAGGGATTGTCTATCCACAAAGGTGGGCAACTCAAGGTTGGACTTGTGAGACCGAATTCTCCCTAGTGCCGCCCAAGTTTCATCAAGTTAGTTTGCAAGTGATAGACCATGTTATATTGCAAGCAAGTCAAGAGTTAAGGAAGGATGAACTATGAGGTGTCACTAGCTAAGGGACAAGGAGGTTCCAACCGGAAACGCCTTGATGTGCCAAAAAGACAAAATGAGATGGTCAACAAGAGTCTTGATGAGGTCAATACCACATTGGCCGAGTTAAGGGTGGTGTTGAACACCAATTTTCAAGAGACCGAAGAGAATATAAGAGCAATAGAGGCAATGAGACATGACAACAATGCAAGTCTTGAAAGGCTTGAGAGGAGATTGGCTGAGACCAATGGCCATAGAACCCCACCAAACTCGAATGCACAAAGACATGATGTAGTCATGAAGAAGCCGAGACAAGTGTGGAAGTGTCCATGCATGAGCCACAAAGGACCAAGTATCGAAGAGGAGGTCATGTGGAAAACAAACATGTATTTGTAGAGAGATGGATCCATGAGGGGGGCAACCACTCTAGAAGTCCGAGCACTTTGAGAGAACATCAAGGTGAGAGGTTTGAACCACCAAGATATGAAGCACGCTATGAGGCCGAGTATGATGATGACCATGAGGGGCCATATAGGCGTGATGACCAAGGGGGAAGAAGACATCACCACCGAGGTAGAGATAGAGGCTACCACGAGAGAAGACACTATGATGACCGTGAGGATGAGAGGAAGGGAAACCGGGCTGTTGACTGGGGACCCAAGAGGCCAAAAATGGACTTCCCTAAGTTCAATGGAGGGATTCATATGAGTGGCTTGATAAGGTAGACCACTATTTCCATGCTTTTGAGGTACTAAGAGATGAGAGAGTGTCTACAACATGCTTCTACCTAGAAGGCAAGGCAAGTAAATGGTGGAGATGGATAAGAGATCAATATGCCAAGGAGATAAGAAGGTTGAGATGGATGGCTTTCGATAAGGAGTTCCTCCTTCAATTTGGACAATCCCCAGCCATTAATCATCATAGTCAACTTTCCAAATTGAAACAAGATGGCAAGGTGAAGGCATACATAGAGGAGTTCCGGTAACTTCAAACTCTCGTTAGAGGTTGGTTTGAGGAGGTCCATGTTGGGACATTCATTGATGGATTGAAACCTTGGTTAGCCACAAAAATTAAGTTGAAGTAGCCCACCAAGATCCAAGAGGTCATAAGGATGGTCGAGATATTGGAGGAGAGTTCCTCCTATGATAGGCGCCAATCCAAGTATGTGGAGCGCAAATTCACTACATCATTGCAAACCAAAAATCCTTGGAAATGTAAAGAAATTGTCAAGAGATGAGGTTCAAGAAAGAATCAAGAAAGGTTTATGCTTCAAGTGTGGAGAAAAATGGATTAGAGAGCACACATACAAGTCGGCCAAAACTTATGTATTACTTGAGGACAATGATCTTGATGAGTCCTCAAACCATGAGTTGGAGCATGAGGAGGCCAAACCTAGTGATGATAGTGGTGATGCCGAAATCTCACTCAATTTCATGCCGGGAGTCCAAAAACCCAATTCCATGAGGGTTATGGCGTGGATTGGGAAGTTTGAGGTATCTTTGTTGGTGGATAGTGGGTCTACTCACAACTTCATCAACACCAATATTGTGTCTAAAGTAGGATTGAAACTGAGTGCTATTGAACCCTTTGAAGTGAAAGTTACAAATGGGGACAAGCTTAAGTGTGAAGCACTTGTAAAAGAGGTCAAGATGAATGTGCAAGGGGTGAGGATAGTAGCGGATTTGCATGTCTTAGCACTTGTAGGACTTGATGTGGTACTAGGCAACACTTGGCTTAAGGGCGTTGGGATGGTGCTGAATGATTACCACCACATGACCATGGAGTTCAAGCTCGGGTCTAAGAAGAGGGTTTGGAAGGCATTGACAACTAAGGAAGTACAATCTTGTGAGGCCATGGTATTTGAGAAATTGTGTACGGGGTGGAGCTCATTACTTTGTTGTGGTATTGGCCAATGAAGATTCGGCTTTTAAGGTTACAAAGGGGGAAGATGAGAGCAACCAAGATGAGTTATCCTTGCTGCCTGTGGAGGTTCAAGAGGTCTTGAAGGACCATCAGAGGGTCTTGGAGGTGCCTACTACATTGCCACCTACTAGGCCCTTCGACCATTGCATTGTCTTAGTTGATAAGAGCAAACCAATTAATGACGCTCCATATCGGTATGCCCATTTCCGAAAGGAAGAAATTGAGAGACAAAGGGACGACATGTTAAAGGATGGTTTGATCCAGCCTAGCATGAGTCTTTTTTCTTCACCAATTTTGTTGGTGAAAAAGAAGGATGGTACTTGGAGGTTTTGCACAAATTACCGGGCATTAAATGAGACAACGGTGAAGGATATATTTCCTATTCCTACAGTGGATGAAATGTTCGATGAACTACATGGGGCAAGTGTGTTTTCAAAACTTGCTATTTGAATTCAACTAAACTTTAGAGAACTACTTCCACGAGGAAAGAAAAACTGATAGGATAGGAGTTTTGAAGTGTTTGAAAAAAATAGTTTTCTGATTAAGAAATCAAACAGAGAATAAAAATGGACTTATAGTTATCAAGATGAATCCTATTCAGAACCAAATTACTACCTCAAAACATATATAATAATAATAATAATAATAATAATAATAATAATAATAATAATAAATCGTTCTTTTGGGATCAGATGTTACAAACTACCCCCCTTAAAAGAAATCTCGTCCTCGAGATTATTTTAAAAAATGTACTCAAAATACCTGATCTTAAAAAATAAATATTGGGAGAAATCTAACAGAAACTTGTAAAGGTACTTAAAAATAAAAAAAAAAATAAAAAAATACTTAGACCAAGTCTTATGTGCTTAAAAATAAAATAAAATAAAAAAGTATAAAATAGCTCATAAAAATATAATTTAATAGAACAGACGTGTCTAAAAATTGCCTAAGCCTTCACCTCGTCTTCCTCGTTATGATCTTGTCCTGCAGTTTCATCCTCACAAAGGTCGTCACCTGCTACCCCATCAACAGTGGTAAGAGCAAATACTCTAGTTGGGGCCATGGCTCTCTGTCCATTCCCTTTTGTAGAAACTTGTACGTTCTTTCTTGGGCAATTGCAGGCCATATGGTTTGGCTCTCCACATATGAAACAAACATTCTAACCCTGCAAACATCTTTCTTAATGCATCTTTCCACATGTCCTGCAAATTGGATAAGGTTGCTTATCTTGAGATGGTACCGGACGATCGTTTGGAGTAAACTTTTTGTTACGGTAAGGCTCTTGCAGTGTCTATTGGCGTTTCTTTTGATTAAGTAATTCTGCAGTCGTTCTCATGTCTTTTTCCACCAGAGTGGCTCGCGTAACCAAGTTAGTGAAATTACGGATCCTGAGGGGTATAAGACGACTTCAAGTCTGCGGATGTAGTCCTCGCTCAAACTTCTCGCATTTCTTCTCCTCATCCTAACTTGCAAAACGCGACAATGCTACAAACTTTGCAGCGTAGCTTTCTACAGTCATGGTTCCTTGTGCTAACCATAAATTGTCTGGCCTTCGCCTCCTGGAGTGCTAGGGAAAAGAATCGATCTAAGAATGCCTTCTTGAAGTGATCCCAAGTGATGGGTACTCCCTCGCCAAGTTCGAGCTGCAATAAATCTCGTGTGGAAGTCCACCACTCATCTGCCTCGTCTACGAGCACATAAGTGACATACTCCACTTTCTATTCATCAGTACAGAAAAGGGCTCTGAATATCTTTTACATTCTCTTGATCCAACTTTCCGCATCGAGTGCTTCTGTCTTGCTGTCAAAAGTCGGAGGATGTTGTTGTGTAAAGTGGTTTAGGGTGCAACCGGCCCTGGGAGCTCGGGCTCCTAAGTCTTGATCACTAGAAAAATATCGGAGAAGTCTGGTAGTAGCAGCAACCAACCTCCAGCTCATTTGGTGGTGGTTCCGTGGAGCCATCAGGGTTCTCATTACGCCTAGTAGCCGGTGCCATTCTAACAACACTATTCAAGCAATGAGCATACAATCGTTCAACAATCATGCAATCAACCAAACATGGCAATAATTAAAACATAATCATAAATGGCCTCTTGAACTTTGAGCTGGCCAGGAGTCATCCTAGGTATTTTCTATCCTAGAATCCTCTCTCTCTCTCTCTCTCTTTTATTTTTTTTATTATTTATTACTTTTTTAAAAAAGTCTACAGAATCTCTCGACCTGGGCTTTGATACCAATTGTAACACCTCGTCCCCGTAGGATAGAGATGTTACTAACATACATAACATATTCCCCGGTAAAGAGATTCATATCTTGAAATACTGCATTGATTGAAAACATTAATTAAAATGAACATAACTGTTTATTTGAAAACTTAAAACTGAAAATGTAAAATAATAACATAAACGAACCCTACGCGTGACTTTTTATCCAAAAACATAAAAGAACTAAGTCCTTGCACTAGGTCTACTCCTGGTCCTCCAACTTTATGTCCTTACAACCAACATCTGTGACATTTAAACATAGAGGATAACAAAGAAACAAACAACAAAAAAATAAAAATGAGTCGAATACTCAGTAAATAGTACATCATACCGTAAAATATAACTCAACAAGACTTAATTTTTGAAAGACTCTCTAAACAAACATATATCATTCACAAATTCTCATAGCATGTCTATTTATCATCAACATGAGTGGAAACATACATAACCATAGATAACATATATACATAAATGCATATTTTACTTTTTTATCTTGTCTTTCACTTATTATATGGTGAACTGCGCTTGACTCCATGGCACCCCATAACTTGTCATAACATGGAGTGAAACACGCTTGAGTCCGTGTTTCATTTAACATAAGGTGAAACACGCTTGAGTCTGTGGCACTGCATAACATAACTTGTGGTGAACATGCTTAGGTCTATGTCATCCTTAACATATCTTGTGATGAACACGCTTAGGCTCATGTCATCCTTAACATAACTTGTGATGAACACGCTTAGATCCGTGTCATCCTTAACATAACTTGTGATGAACACGCTTAGGTCCGTGTCATTCTTAACATAACTTGAAGTGAAACACACTTAGGTCCGTGTTCCACATAACATATGGTGAACCACGCTTAGGTCCGTGACACCGTCTTAACATAGCTTGTGGTGAACACGCGCTTAGGTTTGTGTCACCCTTAAACATCTTATTTTTCTTAATGCATGAGAACTTATTTAATATCATGAACTTTTCTAGCATGGTATATACTTGTAAATGACATAGCATAACATGGCATATCCTTATACATGGCATATTTTTGTACATGGTACAATATGATCTAAACATAAACATTTCATGGCATACATGATCTGAGATCTATATGAACTTTACATAACATACTTGATCTAAATGATTTACATATCATATATTATTTAATCACTACATGATCATGGCATACATGATCTAGGTACTACATGAGCATAGCATACATAATCTAGCTACTTTATTACATGGCATACTTGACTTAATGAACATCTCATGGCTTCCATATGATTTTAGAATTATTTACTCCATCAAACAACAATTCATTCATATAAGCATAATGTCATAATTCATCAAAGATCATAAAGGGAATCTAATCTTGACTTAGCTCGTAGCGTAGCGTAGACAAACATCATATTTTCATATACCATTACAAAATTACAGTACACATACAATTATATGATCATACTAATTACCTCTTAGCGCTGCTTTCACAATCTGTCGTCGTAGCTCGTGACTATACGAGGCACTAGACGTTACTAAACTTTTCTAAGAAATATGCTGTAGCATTCTAAATACTTAAAAATAATACCAAAAGGATAATTTAATAAATATTCAAATATAAACTGATTACATAAAATAATATAATTCCAAAACTCATATTATAATACTTAATATTCTATGTAAACATATATCTTAATAATTTTATAAAAATTAGTTAAATGTCAATTGGAATATTAACTAAGATAATAAGCTGAAACAATATAAAAGAATACTTTAAAATATGCTTAAAAGCCCTTAAATATTTTCTATAAAAAAAAAATGAGTCTAAGACTAATATATTTATTTAAGTGAAACTTTGGTCTGATTTAAATTTCAGCCCAAGCCTAATTACAGAAAAACTCATTTAAAGTTATTAGAACAGTTTCTGTAAATACAACCAGCCCATTAAAATAATCAAGCTCACAAGAAATCAACTAACTTAACTATTAAGATAAAATTCTGAAATATACTAGAATCAAGCCCAATTTAAAACAAACTCAGCCCAAGTTTAAAATTAACTCCACCATATAGCAAAGTCCATGTAAATAAAAACACCTTTAAAGCCCATTAAGTCATATACCCTTAAAATGCTGGAAATATAATTGGCTTTTCAGAAACTCAACAGCAAAGTCTTATGGGCACAAATGGAATTTCACCATCAATGAGATCTAGAGACTTCTTACTGCAGTTAGAAGATAAGGTTTGGTGATACATGACAAAACTCATGGGATATTTTTGGAAAAAAAAAATAGAAATAAACCACAAAAGGAGACCCCATGTTTCAGTTTGACCGACTGGAAAAATTAAGCCCAACGCCCACTTCCTTAAACACATAATTTATTTCTAGAACTCCAAAGGTTGAAAAAACAGATAATAGTAAAAGGCAGCGTGTGATATCAGTGAGAGTACAAAAGATGAAAAAGTAATGGTGCAAGGCAAGAGAGAGAGATCCTGCCAGGAACTTACTGAAAAATGGTTAGTGGTGGCTGGAAAAATGAGGGGGCTGTGCAAGTAAGTTTCTCTATGTGTCAATTAGATTTTCTTATTTTTAAAACTGAAGGTCCCATAAGATTTTTATAGATGAGGGAAATGGAGGTGTTGTGAATCTTCAGGATAAATTGGATAAAGTCTAGAGTTGAGAGTTTGAATTCAACTAAACTTTGGAGAACTACTCTCACGAGGAAAGAAAAACCGATATGATAGGAGTTTTGAAGTGTTTGAAAAAAAAAATAGTTTTCTGATTAAGAAATCAAACAGAGAATAAAAAGGGACTTATAGTTATCAAGATGAATCCTATTCAAAGCCAAATTACTACCTCAAAACATAATAATAATAATAATAATAATAATAATAATAATAATAATAAATCATTCTTTTGGGATCGGATGTTACATATAAGGAGCTTCATCAGGGAATGTGATATATGCCAACAGAATAAGGTTGAAATCATCCACCTAGCAGGGTTGCTTCAACCTCTTCTAATGCCAGAGTACCAATTAGATTGATATAAGTATGGATTTCATATAGGGGTTGCCACCCTCAGGGGTTGAACTATGGTAACGGTCATGGTTGACAAGTTAAGTAGCATGCTCACATCATATTTCTCACTCACCCTTACACAGCTCTAATAGTAGCAAGGGTATTTATGGAGAATATTTTCAAATTACACAAGATGCCTCAAACTATAGTGAGTGATAGAGATCTTGTATTCACTAGTCAATTCTAGAAGGAACTTTTTGGTATTTGTGGGATAGAGCTCTTAAACTCTTTCAGCATACCACCCACAAATGGATGGACAAATAGAAATTACCAACAAAAGCTTGGAATGCTATCTAACTTGTTTTTCAAGTGACAGGCCTAAGGATTGGGTCAAGTGGCTAGCCCTAGCAGAGTATGTATACAACACAACAAAGCATAGTTCAACACAGATTACCCCTTTCGAAACTATTTACTGACAGCCCCCCCCCCCCTCCCAAAAGATTGTTACTGTATAAACATGGGTCTACTTGTGTACAGGCTATGGAGGATGAGGTGAAGAATCAAGATTTTATAGCGAAACTAGTCCAGGAAAACCTGTATGAACAGTATGAAGCATTACACAAATTTGAAAAGAACAGAGAGAGTTGCAGGTTGGAGACTGGATGTATTTAAGGTTAAGACTTACCGGCAATTGTCAGTGGCAGCTTGACGGAACCTCAAGCTTTTGCTGAGGTACTATGGATCGTTTCATGTCCTTCATAGCATAGGGAAGTGGTGTATTGTTTGGATCTCCCAAAACAATCCCATATGTACCCCACTTTCCATGTATTGTGCCTCAAGAAACAACTAGGAGCCAGTATTCAACCCATGCCTAATATTCCTTAGATATCTCCCGAAGGAACCCTAGATCCTGAACCAAATCAAGTTCTTCAGAGAAAATTGTTGATAAAAGGGCAATATGCAGGCGTTAAAGTGCTGGTGCAGTGGAAAGGAACAATGGAATAAGAAGCTACGTGGGAGGATCTAGTTATGATGAGGAGGAAATACCCAGATCTTGTGGGCAAGATGTTTTGAAGATGGGGGTGTGTTAGGTGCACCGTGAAGTGATGAGAGGTGTCTAAAGGATCTAAGGTGAATTAGGGTTTGTCAGATAATATATGTATGTTGGTCATTTATTCATTTGTTAGGGTCATTTGGGTCTTTTATGTTAATTGGATGGGTCAATTGGTGTGAAGACGTCGGTTGGGCTATGTTGTGAGGAATGGGTCAAAGTCTGCCTATTTCCGTTATGGGCCACGATTAGGCATGTTAGACGAGCACTAGCAGTTAGTTGCTTGTAGTTATTTACAGTTATTTGTATTGTCTATTTAAGTTGCATATTCCTGAATGAAATCATCGAGGTATTTTCACCAAAGAATATTGTGGAGGGTTTGGCTCCTCGAAAGGCCAAGTTACTTTTGCAGTTACAATTTATCAATATTGATTCTTTCCTAACAATATGATCGTTTGAAACAAGGTCGACAATCAAAAGTAACCCCCGGAGATCTTGATATGCTCATTAGTTCTAGACATATAAACGGTAGTCTTGAAAATTTTTCCAGTTTGTAATGGTTTGGGTTTTTGGTAGCAGTTTGGTATGTGTTTTATTAAGATATTTCTGATGAAAATAAATGATAATTTATGACATAATTCCTCTATTTAAACTGAATCATGTGGAAGAAAGAAACTGCAAGAAAAATTGCCTTCAAAACCTTCGTATGGGGAGATTAAATATAGTTAAAATTTCTGAAAATTTTTGAAATTTTCAAAACCTTATTATGAGGCCATTTCCTAATGTTGTTCTAGTATTTTATTTCCTTGCATTCTTCACTAATTGGCAACCATGTCTAATAAAGATTCATATTTTCCGCATGAGTTTGAAACAATGTTGTTAGATGGCATCTTATTGTGAAGTGTCATTCATATTTGAAATGGTGCATTGAGTTTGAACTTCGATTGGGCAAAGCCATCAAAATGCGTTATTCAAAATTTTTTTTTTTTTCATCGATTTTTTACGCTATTTCAGCATCAAAAGGTAGCATTGTTTTACGTTTTTTTGTTTGTTTTTTTTGTTTTTTTTCATATCAAATAACTGTATGTGAGGAAAGCACTGCAACTTAGATAAGCACTGCAACTTTATTTTATATAATTTACCCATATCCTATGTTTTCCATATCCAATAATAAAGAACTTCATTCTCGAGTAGATCCATCATTCAAACATATGTTTCTAATGCATTTATGTTCACTTCTTCTATTTATACATTGTTTTTATATATATTTATATATATATATATATATTTGCATTTGAATTTTAAGATATATCCTATATATGTATTCTTATCAAGATATAGGAAAGAGAAAAAAAAAAATATCCAATCCCAAAGACATTGGGAAAACTTTAAAGAGATAGATTTTGAGTTTCTCAACAACAATTGCACTATATAATTATTACCGATCCCTGCAACATTTCAATGATAAACCACTGAAAGTTATTGTGGGTGGAATCAACTATACTGGAAATGTGAAAAACTTAATAAAGAATTTTGAACATGAGGAAAGATACTAGAGAAAGTATTCAAAAAGACAAAATTGTTCATGCTATGCAATGTCATAGAAAAATTTGGATGAAGGTAGTACGATATAGACAATCAAAACACACCTCTACCAAGGCTTGAAGAAGTTGTTCATACCAAAAAAGGCAGCCAAAATGGTGGCATCTACACGAAACATTACTTTGACATTGACATTGACACTGACACTAAACGACATTCTATTTTTTTAATGCCTTTAAATAACAATCAAAGTGGTACTGCATTTACATCATCATGGGAAGGAAATGCACATAATTGGTATGATGGCGTATCATTTAACATGGACGGTGCTACTCTGTCGCTCAGAGTGCACCGCTCCATTTGACCGCACGGTCATATTTTTTTTTTTTAATATTTTTTTAATATATTTAAATATTTTTAAAAAATATAAAAAAAATATCAATACATTTAAAAACACTTCCTTAATCACTAAGTAAAAAAAAATTAAAAAAAAAATTTTGTGACCAACGGTCACTTTGAGGGGGCATAGAGAAGGGGCACACAAGCATTTTCCTTAATGGTTTATGGAAGCATGGTTTTAGAATGAATGATGTTGAAGCAAATGAATCAAGGAATCACCAATATGGCACCGCACCTCACTCTACACAATTCGGTTCATACATGAAGACCACAACATGGATACATGTTATTATATCACCTTAGGAGTGGTAATATGTTACATGACCTATTGACTCAACATGAACACGATACGATATTAGCGTGTTATGGTTTAGTCTTAACGGGTTTGGATCAAAACAGTTTGACCCGTTAAGACACGATTGCTTAACGGGTTGATAACAGGTCAACCTGTTTTGACCCGTTATGACACGTTAAGAAAATTAAAGTTATAGTTATACCCTTATATTTAGCAGTAAAATTATTAGAATTTCAATTTTGATATTTTTATTGTTTGGATTGTAATTTTGGACTTATAGTTAACTTTATAATTTTTATAAATATTGTGATTTTAAAATTTATATAAAATCATACTATATTTAATAAGGTCAAACTGGTTAATTTCTAACCTATTCAATCTATTTACATAAATAGTTTAAAACAAGTTGTATTGTGTCGTGTTAACATATTTCGTAATATTCACTAATTGGTCAAAATGGGATGACTCGTTATGTTAATGGGTCGTGTTAGGATTTGAGATTTTGATACGATAATCTTAACGGGTCGGGTTAGAGTTGAGCTATATTGTATAATATACATGCTTTAACACAATACGAATATGACTCGTTAACATGATTTGACACCTCTATACCACCTACCCAACGTTTTGACTTTGAGATCCCAGTGATGATAGTGCAACTTCAAAAATACAAGCAGTGGTTGACCTTGGTCCAAGCTACTGATCTAGATTAGTGAGCAATACACAGGTTGATCAAGAATCTTATATTCCAACTATTCCAAAATATTCATCTTCATTACAAGGTGAAGACGAATCTAAAATGGCATCGAACAGGGCAATTGACAAGAATTAGATTAGTCGGGATCATTTTGAGGTTTGGAATGATTTTGAAGAATGAATTGAAAAAATTTGGAGAAGGGTGAAGGCATCTGATATTTATTTTTCAACTATAATTATGTGTTTTTTAATTTTTTGTTTGTTAGCAACTGGCAATTTTCTGTCAGTAATTTATTTGATGAATATGCAACGTATCAATATATTATCATTTTATTATAATTACTAGCAACGACTACTATGCTCGATTGAAATGCATAGTGTAGGTGAAGACATTAAATAAAATGTGGGTGCGATTTTCTTTTTCAATGGCATGTAAATTTTTTCGTTAAAATATATGCCATGATTTCTGGTCGCTTGGGCACTGTCTCAATTTACGTTGTTTTGTATTTGCTAAAAATCAAGTTACTGTTATGACATATGGCATTTAAACAAAAAAAAGGATAACTTTTTTGAAGGAAAAATAAGTGGTTGTAGTTCCACGATTCTGAAGGATAGCAAATAATTTCCAATGTAGGTGATTCTTCTATGGATTCATAGGCGAAAAAGCAGGAAGTAATTATGTATAATAAACTATTTAGATTTATAAAATTAGTTTGTAGATTTATAAATGAACATAAATGCATAAATTAGTTTGGCCAATGTACATGATGTACGTACGTAATGCATGGGTTTGAAAATTCCTCAAGATCATCGAGAACATCATTAATGTTGGGGATACTCTTGATTATGGTACTAATCATTGAGCATTTGACCAAATAAGAACGGAAAAAATGAATCTCAGTCGCACTTATATATATTCTGTGATATATATATATATATATATTTATATGTAAAAGAAGTGAAATACACTTCAGTTTTTGACTTCCTGAATTAGTCGATGTTAAAATCTACATTTAGAGTTTTTTTTTTTTTATGAATAGAAATGAGTTGAGTAGGTAGAGTAAATTATGTAAGATCCATCTAAAATGAGTTTAGATGTGTTTGGATGTTAAGATGAGTTTAGTACTATTTATGAAAAATTGAAAAATATTATGGGTCCCACGAATAAAGATGTATTGAGTTGAAAAATATTGTGGATCTTATGTGTAAGGAGGTTTTGAGTTGAGATGAATTTAGTAATTTGAGAATTGAGTATTTGAATATTAAACTTAGCTTAAAACTCAACTAAATTAATCTCAACTAAATCTTGCAACCAAACAATATTAGACATTTAAAAACAAAATGGCTCTAAAGTTTTGGAGGTTTAAAAACAAAAGGTAAAGTGGTGGAAGACACAATTACTACATGCATCTCTTAGGTCTAGGACTGCAAAAAAAAATCGAAAAATCTGCCCTGACCAGACCAGACTGGTTGGTTCAGTCTAGCTTTCAACCGATTCGGTCCGAAATCAGTTCCTTCATTTAAAAAACCAGTCAAATATGATCCTGAATCGATTTTACATTCTCTTATACTAGACTGGACCGGTTCATATATTATATATATTTTATTAATTTTTAATATTATATATAATATATATAATTATGTATGAAATAATATATTATAATTTATAACATAACATTTTAATCTTAAATATGAATATTTATTTGATCATATGTTTTAAATATAATATATATATTAAATACATTTTATTACCTAATAAATTCTCAACATATTTATTTTGATAAATATATTAGTAATATTAATATGCTTAATATATTAAAACTGAAAAATCAGACCGAATTAGTAAAACCGGAAGTATCGATTTAGAGGAGTAATCGGTGCGTAATCAATTTTAAAAAATATAAAACTGGTATTACCGGTTCGGTTTTAGATTTTGTCCAAAATTGGTCCAAATTGAACCGGTTACACACCTAGTTGTAAAGTCGCGACTCCCAAACATCGGTGTAATTAAGATTAAATAGATAGATATATATATACTCTCAAACGTCAAAGCCAATCAATTAACGGTAACAATAAGCCAGGTTCCCATCAGCTGATCAATCTCTCTCTAGAAGCTCCCGCCTCTCACATCTCTCTAGAAACCAGAAATCAAAAATCTCCTCAGAGGGAGGCGGGAGCTTCGGCTCCTTCCTCCCTCCCTCCCTCCCGCTCCTTTTTTGTTTTCTTTGTTTTGTTTTTTCTTTGTTTTTTGTTAGTTTTCTCTTTTGTAAGCCCAGTTCCTAGATCTGGTTTTTTGGAAATAGGGAGACGGTTCTAGTCTCCATGGCTACGGAGCTTTGGCGCAAGGCGTTAGGGGTTTCAGGTCCAGATGTTTTGGGGAAGCGTTGCCTATTTTCCCGAGGCCTCAGAGCGAGGGTTCGCATGGTCGGATTGGTCCCGAGAGGTCCAAACTCGAGATGGCCTTGCTCTGATCCAAAACGTAGCTCACGGTGATCTAGATGGTGGAGAAGGTTGAAGACGAGGTGGCCTACGGCGTTCAAGTCGGTGCGGGTCAGAACGAAGGTGAAAACGCAGGAGAAATGCATGGGGAGGGCTTGTCTTTCCCTGGCGAGATACCGGAGAGCAGAGCTTTTCCGTGGCATGCGGAGGACCGCCGGAGAATGCACGCATCCGGTGTTTTCAGACTATGTGGAGGAGCTAGGAGCCATGAGCAGCCCCTATTTTCAGATGGCGAGTAAAGTTTGGAGCCGTGAGCTGCGCATGGTGTTGATCTGCACCTGGCTGGAGGGGGGGCACCGCACGGTGAGGGGGCAGCAGCAGAAGTTAGAGGCAAAACCCTAAATGGGTTTGTATGTGGGCTGGGTTTTGTTGGGCTGCGCTATGTACGTGGGCTGGGTTTTTGGGTTGGGATGCGCTGTGTTATGCTTGGGCTGGGCCCAGGATGTTTTCTATGAGTGGTTGTTTGTTGTATGTATTTTATTTGTTTTAGTTAGCAGTAGGGAACATAGTCTATAGGACCGAGGGTCCGTAGAGTTTGTACTCCACTCCTTGGGAGGGGGAGTTGTGTGGACTGTCTTTCTAAGACAGAGGTTAGTCTCTCAGACGGTTAGTCTAGAGATCTGTCCCTCAGACGATTAGTCTGGAGGCCTTGGGCAAGACCCTGTGAGTCGCAAAGAAATTTGTGGACTGAAGAGCGAGTAAATGTTTATATTTAACTTGTATTTTACAAGTTAAAAGTTGTAATTGTCCGCTTTAATGAATGGAATTTCACTTTAAAAAAAAAAAAATTAACGGTAACAATAAATATTTGGGAGTGTTGATCAAGAGACTACCATACTTTACTTGACTTAAAATATAATGATTAAAATGTTTTATACTTGACCATGAAATATTTATTGATAAAATGAACTCTTTTATATATGCATATTCTATTATATATATATATATATATATATATATTTTAATAATTGTAGTAGTAGTGATTATATATAATAAACTATTTAAATGTAAAAAATTTAATATAAATAACTGTCCATACGTAATATACATTGCGCGATATAAGCTCGTGATTTATAAATCTGGCCTCTCACTTTGGTATGCTATACCATCCCTACGGGACAAAATGACACACTTTTAACCAAAAGGTGAGAAGGAAAAGAATTCCGTCAAAGGGTGGCGTCACATAAAAGTTTTATTTTTCACAATTTTTTAAATAAATAATTTGTACAATTTTAATATATACAAATTCCGAAAAATCCTTTTTTAAAAATAAAAGTAGCTTGGATCCGCATTTTAAAACTCACATTTTATTGTGGGCCATCCTAAAGTATTGTAACACCCCTTTTTCGTATGCTACATATCGTGTACTTACGTAAATAATCTAGGTAAGAGATTTTATAATTTAATAAATTAAACAAAATAAATAAATTAAAGTCTGGACCTAAATCAAACTGCTCCATCTAAGCTTGGCCCGCTTGCTCATATTCATTATCATCCTCATCTGGGTCGTTAAAAACATAAAATCAAACTAAATGGAATCAGACTTAATACGAAATCTATCATAATGTAAAAATAATAAATATACAGGTTTTAATAAACTCCATTTTTTTTTTTAATAGAAAAGATAATATCATTCATCAACTGAAAAAATGATTATGAACAATTATCAAGCCATAAAGGTTGAGAAATATAGTATGGAATACAATCCTACCAAATATCAATACTTTCAACCTTGAAAGCATTCCTAGCCAAACTATGAGCTATCATATTTCCCTCCTTATAGACATGCGAAAACAGACAATTCTCAAAACAAGTAACAAGCTTCTTTATCTCATGATATAACACCCCTAACAAAGAATTAGACATGCTATCATCATTAAGAGCTTCAATATATAACAAGCTGTCACTTTCCACAAGAAGTTTGGAAATGACAATAGTAGTACATTGTTACAAACCTCTGAAAATAGCAAGAAGATCTAAACCTTCCGAATCTTCCATCTGAAACTTAGCTTTACTTATTGCCATGAGAACTTTACCCGAAGCATCCCTCAACACTGTCCCAAATCCTGCCTTGTCCCATTCAAAAAAACTTGCAGTATTAAAATTTAGTTTTAGCCAATCAGATGGGGGAGGTTGCCACTTATTATGTTTCATAAGCTGTACCCTTGTCTTTTGCCCAACTTGGTCATAACTTCTCAACATTACAAAGGCATTCTTAGCTACATTTTTAGGACTAAGCAGCTCCTTATCATGTACATTTTTATTTTTTTTAAACCAGAAACTCCAGGCCAAGGTAAAGAAAATAGCCAACTTTTCATGCATATTTCCTTCTCAGATTTTCAATGCCCTCTCAAACAAAGGCATACTAGGATCAAACTTTAACTCAGGTAAATAAAATCGCCACATACCTTGAACATCACCACAATTAATCATGGCATGAGTAATATCCTCCCTTGTTGCTGAACAAAATCTACAACTATCATTTGTCAATACATGCTTCTTTATAAGATTTGCTGCAGTAGGTAATCCATCCTTGCATGCACGCCATTCAAAAATTTTAATCTTGTTTGACACTTTCATTTTTCACAAATGCTTCCGAAATACTCGGTGATCCTGCATATTGGATGATTCGGAACTCTTATAACCGAACTGTGAATAAATGAATCTGTAGCAACTTCTTACACTGAACATCCCATTTCTTTCAAGACCCCAAACCCTCTTGTCTTCTGCATAATCTGAACACAAAGGAATTTTATGAATATCTGAAACTAAATTTGGATTGAAGAGAGATTTTAGCTTTTCAATATCCCACACTTTTCATTGCAAACAAATAAAGAATCCACGGAATTAGCCCTGGTGACTTCCCTCCCCATCCCTTCTTTTGATAACAAAGAAATATGCCCTGTATCCACTAGTCTTGCCAGATATTAACATATCTTCCATCTTCTATTCACCATCTACAACCTGCCACTAACCATTTTCTTGTCTCTCATATTCCCCTCCAAGTATAGGGTGGACATTTGCCCAGCCCTGCTTGATGAAACTGGTTTGAGGGAAAGACTTTGCCTTTGATAATCTGTGTAGTAAGGAACTGCCATCTTGAAATAATCTCCATCCTTGCTTTGCTAGTAAAGCAAGATTGAAACTTCTTAGATCTTTAAACCTCATTCCTCCAGGATATTTCTACTAACACAACTTACTCCAACTCAACCAATGAATTTTCCTCTCATTTCGTTTTTGACCCCACCAAAACCTTGACATCATACATTCCAATTCAGTACATAAGCTAGAAGGAAGTAGAAAACAGCTTATTGTATATGTAGGAATAGATAGAGCGATAGCTTTCAAAAGAATTTCCTTTCCTTGTGACAACAACTTTTCTTTCCAAGCTTGAAGCTTTTGCCATACCCTCTATTTTATGGATTGAAAAGCACGATTTTTAGACCTTCCAATAATAGGTGGAAGCCCCAAGTATTTCTCATGTTGTTGTATCTCACAATTGCACCAAAGATTTTTTATCTCATTCTTAGCATCTACACTCACATTACCACTAAACAGAATGGCAGATTTTTCTTTATTGAAAAGAGTTTAAAATTATGATCATTCATACATATGTGACATGCATAACTTGTCTTGAATTGTCTTACATATCTAACTTATCATACTTACCTTACTGGCCAAGACACTTAACCCTGTTTGTAAGGTTGTGCACCGGTCTCATATCCTGTGGCAACAATGAGAACTACTAATAGTATTCTAGTATATTATGGTAGACCACGTTTAGGTTCGTGA
Source organism: Carya illinoinensis (assembly GCF_018687715.1). Taxonomy (NCBI): domain Eukaryota; kingdom Viridiplantae; phylum Streptophyta; class Magnoliopsida; order Fagales; family Juglandaceae; genus Carya; species Carya illinoinensis. Next base: position 4,520,757 of record NC_056753.1, on the reverse strand, counting down.
TTTTTACATCCACTCATAAATCGCATTGGTACCAACATTTGAATGACCATTAAACTAATCTTATTTTAGACTTGGTCTTATAGAAGTTTAGGTGTTTTATGCAACGCGAGATGCATGACATACACAAATAGATAAATAAATATAAAATGTGGAATTAGCATGATGATATGATGAATGAAATGCTGGCATATAGTTTATAGACGAGCCTGGATGTTGAGTAAACCGGCTTGGGCCTTGGATCCTAGGGTTTTCACTTGGGTCCTTGTTTCGGGTTCTAAAAAAGGTAAATCACTTAATAATCCTAACGTGCAAAATCTTAAATTATAAAGTGAGCCCATCTCGCCTAATAAACATTTTCGGCTTATAAAATAATCATTGGGCTTAATCCTAATTAAATATAAGTACATTTGGTTCATAAATATTAATTTTAATCAAAATTTATCTTTTAAATTAAATTATATTACGTCAATGGTGTGCGGTGTAATGGTATTTAAATAGAATTATTTTAATTTGTAACATTATTTTTCTAACATTTATATTCGTGGATGCATAACGTTATAAATATCAACAATATTTTATAAATATAATCATTTAATACTCAATCTCTGTCACGATTACAATATTAATTCACAATTGATCTAGGGAGTTTTCTTTGCTGGTCATGCTTGAGGCCTTTCAGTCCACCAAAGTATGGACTTTTGCCTTTTGCCTGCCTTATCACCCGGTTTGCCCTCTCTCAGTTAGTTGCTTTTCTTCCCCATGATCTTATAATTACTCTTAAGGCTCCTATTGGTTGTAGGACTATGCAGCTTAGTCGTGCTCACATCACCCCGCACCCTCTCCTTGTTGAACATCCTCCTGCACCCTCCTCTCAGCCTTTGAGCTCTTGGCCATCCAGTTCTCATCCTTCTAACTTGGCACCATCCACATCGGCATTAGGTTCTACCGAGCCCAGCCTTCAGCAAGTTCTTGAGTACCTAACCCGCCTTGATGCTAGCCTGCCTTGATGCTTGGTTTGATAGCCTAGATACTAAAGTTGATAGTCTTGGTTTGGTAGCTCGTGACTCAACACTTCAACGACATTGAGGAGCAACTTGTTGATGATGATGATGATGGTGGTGGTAGTCCTACTAATGGTGATAATTGAGACCCTTGTCCAGTTGTGACAAAAAAGGGGAGTAGTAGAGTACTAATTCAGGGGGAGTGGTATAGATGTAGGGGGAGTAAAGGGAGAAGGACAGTTGTTAGTAACATAATTTTTCTTAGGAGCATCAACTTTTGGTTTTGTATCTTATGTTATTTGTGCTGCTGTTATTTGACTAATTGAACTTGAACTAAAAGTCTGGTTAATTGCTTAATGAAATATTTTTTTCTAAAACCTATGCTTGTCATGTCTATACGTGTATTCTGGTTTATGATTTACGAGTAGACATTGATTATACTTATGAGAATATTTCATACATATTTTTGTTGGTACGTTTAACTCTTTGCTAAATGTGTACAGAAATATTTCAACGTATTCAAGAATATGAATCCTATGTTGGGTGTACTAGGATTATGTCCTATCTATAGGTTAGAGGTTTTGTCACAGAAATGCCAAATAGGGAGATTGTTGAGGGAAAAATGAGTTGATTGGCATATTATTATGAAAACCTACGTAAAATAGTGTTGTAACAAGTGTTGAAGTGGTGTAACATGAAAATGATTGAAGTGTGCTCAACATGGGTCAAACAAAGCTCAAAATAGAGAGATTGCTCGACTAGTGCTCGAGCGAGACCCATCTAGAGTTGGTTGCTCAACTGGTGCTCGATGTGATGCTCGAGCGAGACCCATCTAGAGTGGGTTGCTCGAATGGCACTCGAGCGATACCTATCCAGAGTAGGTTGCTCGACTGGCGCTCGACGTGGCTCTCAAGCGAGACCCTTCTAGAGTGGGTTGCTATTTGTGCACTTGACATGGCACTCGAGCAGCTTCTAAAAGACAGTGTTCACTCGACTCTTACTTGACACTTCGCTGGAGCTAATATTCCAAACCACTTAAAATTTAGAGTTTTGAGCACCTCTTTCACTTGAAACTATAAATAGAACTGCTCACTTGTGTTCTTTGGTGTGGAGAATCAAAGCGAAAACCCTAAGTGCTTCCAAGAACTTTTTAGAGTAACTTCTCCCCTCACATGGTTGATTCTCTCTTAGAAAAATACATCTCCACCACACCACACTCAAAATCAAACTTTATATGAGTCCATTGAAGTGGACATGTTCATTGGCAGGAAAAGTCCAGAGCCATTATTGATGCAGAGATCGAGAGGTTCTCATGGTGAGCTATAGAAAGGTCGAAGTTCTGACACTACATGCGTGAGTGGGTCACTTGTGGTGTTGCAAGCCAAGTTTAGCTACTACAAAGGCTTTATGAGTGTCTTTAAATTGGTTGTAACAAATTTATTTTCTATAGTGGATTTGAGGTGATGTCTTTCGCCTGAAGTGGTTTTAGATTTTGAAGATGTTTTTCAAATGAGTTTCCACTCAGTGATCAAAATTAATGTATTGATTATTTGTGTTATTTGATTCCTTTATTAACTGTTTGTTTGACTAATTTTGAAAAGACCATCAAAATTGGATTACACCTATTCACCCCCCTCTAGGTGTAGTAATTGGTAGAACCACTGCTTTTTCAAGGTGAAAATAGCACAATAGGTTTTTCCATCTTGACAGACTCATACTTCTATTTTTTTATTAGAATACCATGTGGATTGATTAGTTAACTTGCTGCTCGATTAATTAACCTGTTGCTTGATCAAGTAAATGTTTTCAAAATCCTATTTCTTGCTAAATAACTTTTTGACAAATATCATTACCAAAGTTGCTATCATGCACTGGAACCACAACTCAAAACCACAATTCCATGGCATGGTAGTAGTGTATTTTAAACAACATCAAAATAATTGACAAACCAACCTAGAACCACAACTCATGCACAAAACAGACCCACAATACAGATGCATAGAAAAGCAAGTAAACTTTGATGCACAAAACAGAACCACAACTATCATGTGCACTAAAATACCACTGCACTAAAATAAAACCACATAACAGATGAAGTTTGTAGTGCAAGCAGAACCAAAGGCTAGTAGAATGTAGAAAACACAAGCTAAAAGCCACTTCTCTTTCTTTTATATTTTCTTTATAATTTTTAGTAATTTGAAACATTAAATAGATGTTAAACATGTTTAGAGAACTTGGAAGGCATGAACCTTATTGTTTAAAAAACAGAGAAATTCACTAAAAATTCTAGTAAATATTGATGGGTGGAATCTCTTCTAATATTCTAATGGGATGAAATAACTTATGCAGTCAAATTATTAATATTATTCGACCTTGAATGTGGCAACTTCTTACTGCATAGGAGTTTTAAGTGATCTGCATAATGTATAAAACATATCTATTAGTAAATTCCACTCTATTAGTAAAACATATTTATGTTTTAAGAAGATATAAAACAACATTGACTCCAAAAAAATCAATAAATATATCTATTAGTAAATTCCACTCTCAATCTACATTAAAGCCAAAGTACTAATCTGAAACAAAAAAAATAAAAAAATAAACAGTTGAAAAATTCATGCCTTTACCCATCAAAACTCACTACCCAGTTGATAAAAAAAGAAAAAAGAAAAATAAAACATATATTTTCCTCAACTATTCAACATCCAGCCGAAATGTCAAATCTTGTTCATAAACAAAAGCCCAATTATTATAAAATCAAAATCTTCCATACAAAATTTGTTGCCAGTGTACTTCGAGAGTAAACCACGGATCAAAGACTTTCTTTTCTCTTAACAGAATTCACTTACTTACAGTATAGAAGGTTAAAAAACAAGGCTATTTATCTACAAGAAAAAGCTTCTGCTTCAGCAAAAACAAGTAATATTTGGTGAATTAAAATTATCTAATACCAACTGATTGAGCAACTCAAACATGAAAGGCAAATACACAACATTAAACCGAAAACTGAGGAACATGCACATCGGTTTCACAGAGAGAAAATTATTGTACCCACAGAAAACCACAACTTTTGTAATGCAACCTACTTGTGAAGGGGGGAAGATAAATGCCATGGCGACAAGAGATACCTGTACATTGCTGATATTTCCTGGAGCCTCACTCAATCATACTGGACTACCCAAAATATTAACTTTGCGTTGAAATGGAGGCACATAATTGAAATTTGTAAGGGAAGCTGGAAATGTAGGGCCTAACTTCCCAAAGAGAGACAATATTCAAGTGGAGAGAAGGCCGTGTGCAAATTGGGATAGCCGATTGTGGGATTTAAAGTCCTGTGAAATTGGTGAACCAAGAACGGAGGTGAGAATGGTGTGGGGAAATGGGACTCAGAAAAAGTGCCAAAAGCTCACGGCGGAGGAGTTGACACTGTGAAAGAACAGTAGGAAGGGTGTAGTTTGCAGGGTTTGAAAATGGAGTCTGATGGGTGCAATGGGTCGAAGTGCAGAAGGGTGTTCATTGAAGTGGGCAAACATGGGGGCAAATATGTTGGGGGGAAATATAAAAGGCTTTTGTGCTTTTGGCGCCCCATGCTGAAATCCCGACAAAAATCACAGCGTCAACCACAACAATTTTTTTGTTTTATGATGCACAAAATTGTTGTAAAAGCAAAAATAGTCACCACAAAATACTTTTTAATTGAAACACAGTGTGCAAGTGCACATGCAATTTTAAACGCGTGTAACAAATTCAAATTTGACGAAAAAAATAACTTTTTGTAGCGATTTTGTTTGCAACGATTTTAAAATCACTAAAAAAAGCCTCATTTCTTGTAGTGAATGGACTTCAGAAGGTGGATGATGAACCTTAAAGTGAAAAGTAGAGTCTTCATAGAGAATTACTAGAAGAAGAGGCAATGTAGATAAAAACAAATTTAAAATATCAAAAAGCACACGGTGTTGAAAAATGAAAAAGAAAAAAAAAGGATAGAAGCAAATATCGCTCCAATTAAACATTGCATCCTTCATTGCATGTAAAGAGTAAAAAAAAAAAAAAAGGAAACAAGCATGGACAGCTTGGATCTCAATAGAATAAAAGTTAGATTTTGGTTGTTTATGGTATTCATTGCAGTAACATGAGATTTATTCTTTGAGATCCACAAATAGGGATTGAATTCAAAGTTTAGCTTCATGTTCTACATGCTAGCTTTGACCATCATGCATGTATGGACAACATACAACATATCCATGACAATTGATTATAAGTAGAAACTACTTTATTCGATGGGGGCAGGATGGGTGATAGGTACCAGAGTTCTTATAGTGATACCAAATTGTGTTATGAATCATAAGGCCCCATTAAAACCTTTGTCCAACCTCCTAGTTTTCTAATTTTTACCTAACATTTTAAGGACCACTACTACTTCAGAAAACAACTTGCTGGACATGAGATGGTTTTAATATAATGAGATGGGTTAGATTGAAATTACAGCTTAAGGTTAGGCATTAGTTATGATGGCTGATTGTTTAAGCGACTAACTCAACATTAATTAGCAAAAGCTGTCAAAAGTGGACTATGCAATATTTTAAGAGCCATAAATGTTGGGGAAAAGATCTCTAGGTAGAGTCGCATTGTCATCGCCGCAATTAAAAATAAGCCCAAAAATGACATCATAAAGCCATGAAATGGTCCGGCACACCAGTTACATCATCCATGTTATTAATAAATATAAAATTTGTAATGACTTTTTCTACCTAATATTAATCAAATATTACCCTTGGTAAAATAAAACCATTCATGGCTAATTAACAATATTGATATGATCATTATTTTTTAGTTAAATAGGAAACAGTAAGTAAAAGTAACTATGTATAGGGGTGTGTGTGGAATTGATCAAGGGTCTGACTTTATCCAAATGATAAAAAGATCCACGACGTTGTCTCAAGAATAAGACCCAAGTCAATGAAGGTTACATGGTAATATACCTTAAGCAACAACTGATTTAAATGTATTTAAATTAATATGAGTTGTGCAAAGAGGTTGAGAGCCTTAGCTTGCATTTTGGATTATAATCAAGTCAACCTATGCCAGTGATCTTCATGACCACTCTACTTTTTCTTCCCCCCTCCCCCCCCCCCCCCCCCCTTCCCAAAAAAAAGAAACCATTAATTGAGAGCTATGTGAAGATAATGGAATTGGACAAGGATTCCTTCATACATTTCCTTATAGAATCAAAGTCTATATATAGACTTTACAAAAGAATCAAAAAGAATATTGTTGGTTACATAGCACAACAGAGAGTAACAATCTTATATGTTCTCTGCAGTGCATATTCTAGTGGACATGATTGTTGTGCTGTGCATGTACTGTTGGTCTGCTATGTGACAGACTTGATATTGAGAGTGTGCAGTCTAATAAGCTGCATGATGCAAACGACCCAATGCCATGCAATCGAAACCTTCCATGCATGATTGTATACATTCGATCTGGGCCACCCAGAACCAAGAATATGCCAAACAAATTAAATGAGGGTACCTAGAAATCTAAACCCACATCAACACGTCCACAAAATGCAGGTATACAATCAAAATCTTGTGCAAAAAATTCATGTTTTTAGACTCAAAAACCTCGAAATTAGTCTACAAAAAAGGCAATTTTTTTGCATTGCAACAAGAATGGATAAAGGGGGAGAGATACACAAATTCATTGTAGCCATACTTGTGGTGATAGAAGATACCCAAGAGTCTCGGTTGAAAAATCTCCACCTCCGATTTGCTCAAAATAGTTGAAAAACCAAATGCTTCAAATCCCTAATCGCAGGGCACCCAGTTGTATAGGGAGGAGAAGATGACTGTAGCTTCTATTGGGAAGGCTAACGAAGTGAAGGAATAGAAGCTTGGGTGGGGATTGAAAATGCTAGTCAAGCCGTGCGGGGGTGGGTATCACAGCGATGGTACAAACTCAATGATTGGGATGAACAGAGGAGTTCACTAAGAGGGAAAGTAAAGGGAATGACTAAACAGGTTCTGTTGGAAAAAAAAAAAGCAATCCATGCGTTTTGGTGCCCAAAACTATATCGTGACGATTGTTAGCTCGTTGCAAGATGTTTTTCTTTGTTCAAAGAAAACAATTGCCACAATAACTGAGAAAATCGCTGCAATTGACTCCCGTAAGGGCCGCTCCATATTAATCGTAAATTTGGGGTTTATAGGATGAGACGAAAATAAAATCGTTGCTAAAAGTTACTTGTTGCAGCGTTTTTATTTGCAACATAATAAAAATCGCTGGAAAAACCCTCTTTCCTTGTAGTGTGATGAGGCTCTTAGTTTCACCACCACTCAACTTGAGTCAGCGAAATCCAATTTGAGAAATCCTTTAGAAGCACAGGTAACTCATGCACTAAAGCAATCTCTGCACTAGGGCATTCCAAGGCTACAGTCCAGGGTTTTCATGACGCTCTACCAAGATGACACTTCCCATAACAAAGCTTTCCTAAAGCTTTCAATATTAGATTTCAATTTTGTGCAGGCATTGCACAAACATGAACTTGGTCATATCGTCAGGTATTGCCATGCATGACATTCATAGCACTATATATGTCAACTGGAGGTGCATGGCACTGATTAATGTCAATATATTTAATTAATTTGTAGGTGGTGGAAAGATTTGACTTTGCAATGAAACTACCTTTTGCAACAGACAGGGTTGTGGAGTGCTTCTTTTGGATTGTGGTAGTAACTTTATCATTATCCTTGATTATTTAGATTGGGGTTTGATTGAATGAGTTGGCGAAAAATGCATAGGAATTTTATTTTATTTTTTTATGGGCTTTATGTTTAAATTAAATTATGGCTTCTATTTTTATTCATTTATTTTTAATTATCTTTCGGTTCCCATCATGCAATTATCAGTTCACCCTGCTAACCCAGAAAAGCATTTATGTCTTTTTCTATGACCGTGTTTTAGGTTGAGTCTGATTTTTAACTTGTTGTAAACACCATATAGTGAAATTTGATACGAAATTCACTGCTAAAATTGTAACTTCAAATTATGATCATGATATTGTAATTTTTGCGACCGGACATTTCACCTTTTGTGGGGAATTAATTAATCAACCATTGAAGTTGTGCAGCAAAACTCTTCATGTATAGGGGAGTATGTCTGTTCTATTCATCAAATGACCTTTCCCGATCGAATTTTTTTGGTGGTCTTGGACTTTTAACATGTGATAATTCTTTGCTTCTTCCTGATTCAGGAGATTCAATTTGTTTTTTTTTTTTTTTTATTGGCACAGGGTGACTAGGAACAACGTCCCGACTAATCCCAGGGGTGCGGGCCATCAGCAAGGAGTTTCCCACAAGTGCACCTAAGGTAATTCAAGGGTAAAATCCCCCAGTCCAATGGCCTATAGAGGTTGTTTGCTCCCAAAGATATTTGAATCTTATACCTGAGGGGAGCATACCCCAAGCCTAATGCCTTTACCACTTGAGTCAACCTCTAGGGGTTGGGAGGTTCAATATGTTGGGGCAGCTCCTTATTGTTTTACAACTAATCATTCACTGCTGAGAATGTATTACAATCATAACTCTATTTTTGCAATAGTTTAGCTTTGTTGTATATTATAAGCTCTCTCTCTATCTCTCTATGTGTGTCTTTCCCCCCTGCTGTTGCCATGTGTAAACCCTCTTAAATTTGATTACAGTATGGGACTTTGTAGACTGATTGATTTTGATTTGGAACGTAACTTCTATTTTTCTTTTTTAAAGATAAAATAAGACAATAACTTATCTGTTTTTCTTTGTTTGTAGTTTCAGTTTGATTGTAATCTATAATCTTGAAGGTAAAAGACTTTGGGTCCTAAGTTGTTACGTGCTGATTGTGGTTCTTTAGAGAAGGGCCAAGGCTGATTCATTTCTGATCCACCAACTGGCAGTGAGAATTCTTATTACATAAATCACCTCATGCAAACCTCATAACATGGACTCGCACCAGTTTTTTGGACTTGGAGTGACTAGTGCCAGCCTATCCTTCACATCATCTTATCCCACTATTCCATCCATACCTAATAGACTGCTTGGGTCCTTGAAATTTGATTTAGAGAACTCACCTGATTCACCTTTTTCAACTCAGTTTGATACCGATAGCCTCACAAATTTGTGACTGGATCCGCTCATATCCATTAGCACTGCAAGGAAGGAAAGTGAGGTTCAGGCTGGCGCTAATCCCACTCTTCATCATTGTAGAGGTTGGGGTTAGTTATCGGGCAACCGAAGGGCCAAACTTAAGTGAGAGCCAGGAGCAGCACAGTTCCACAGAGGATCTCTCAGGAGTAAGCACTTCTTGTAACTCTTCATTAGAAACTAGCAGCTATTATCATCAGTTAATCCTTCTCTGGACAATCTTCAAGAAGATCAAAAGCTCTATCCTAGTCCAGCTTCTTTTATACAGGATGCAAATTGCTGCCAGAACATAAGACACGCTTTTTTGGAATTAGACACGGCTTTGAAGGGGCTTGATGATGATGAAGCCACTACACGGGAAGTTAGCAAACCAGAGACACCAGACCGAAGAGCTAGGTCATGGAGCCAGGAGCCACGGGGGGTGCATGCATCTCAGTCTCAACTATCATTTGTTTCTGGGCATATGTAATTTGACGAAGTTGTTCATGTAGAGAAACGTTACAAAGTGATGGATGAAGCATCTTTGCCTAGTTTCTCCCCCGTTAGTCTTACGTAATTGCTGATCGCATCTGCTAAAGCTCTCTTTGAGAACAGGATGGATAATTTTGATAAATTGGTGGAAAAGGCTAAAGGTGCTGTGTCTATCACAGGAGAACTTATCCATTGTCTTGGTGCTTACATGATGGGTTGGAGGCTGTAGGGAGATGGTTGGCAGCGATTTTTGAGAAATTTAACATCCCAGTAGAGTTTCATGTAGTGCCAATTTTTGCTTCAGATGTCATGCTAGAAATGCTTATTGTCAGGCTTTGGGAGGCTTTGGCTGTAAACTTTCCCCTACAGCTCCACCACACTCCTGATGAGAGCATAGATTTGAACAATCCAAGGGATGAGCTATTGAGAATGGTAAAGTCACTGTCTCGCAGTCACTTTGGTGGAGCAAGAATCAAACACAAACACAACCCCGTTCTTCCATAGGTTTGTAGAAACTCTAGACTTCTACTTGGCAATGTTCGAGTCTATCGATGTCAACCTTCCAAGAAATAGTAAAGATCATGTGGGGCAGCAATGTTTAGCCAAGGATATCGTGAACATAATTGCTTGCAAGGGGAAGGAGAGGGTGGAGGGCCATGAGCTCTTTGGCAAGTGAAAGTCTAGATTGGCAATGGCCGGGTTCTGCCAATATCCATTAAGTTCTTATGTAAACTCTGTGATAGGGACCCTACTGAGGTGTTATTCAGAACACTATACACTAGTGGAGAGGGATGGGGCAATGATGTTGGGCTGGAAGGACAGAAACCTGATATTGGCTTCTGCCTGGCAATGATAATAGCAGAGAAAGGTACAAGATGTAGCCGTAGAAAGGAACACTATAATTTTTCCAAGCTTGTGATACTGACATTACAACATGCCGTAAAAGGTGGGGGATGCTGTAGCATTAGCCGATGGGTGCCTTGAATAATCTTGTGGGTGATTTCTCACATTTCGACTAGGGTTTTTTTGCCCATGGCAGCACCTCTCACACAGGAGGGGGCTGCTGGTGGGGATGGGGGCACCTTGTCCTATGTTCAGATGGTTTCAAAGGGAGCGATGCCTTCTACTTTCAAAGTACCGATGCGATATTCCGTTGATGTGGATGGGGAGCCTGGTTTTTTCTTCAGGGAACCAGAGATGACAAAAGTGGCAGAAGAGTTCCGGTGTGCTCTTGTGATGAAGTTTGTACGTATCAGGCCTATGATCGATGATGTTCGTCTGGCTATCATATAGTCATGGGGGCTTTTGGAGATTTCAACGGTGAGTGTGATGGATGATCATCATGTCCAGGTGAAGATGCAATCAGAGAGGGATTTTGTGCATGTATGGGCTCACGAGAGGTAGTTGATTGCTGGTTCTACGTTTCAGCTGTTCAGATGGACAAAAGATTTTGACCTACATAAAGAATCATCGTTGGCACCTCAATGGCTTTTTCTACCTGATCTTCCCGTGCATATGTACTGTATCGATAGTTTGGAAATTTTAGCCACCAGGTTTGGCAGATTTCTAGGGGTGGACAATGCAATGCTACATCGTTCTAGAGCAACCGGTGCGAGGATATGTGTTGAGATTGATTTGATTAAGGAGCCGATGCAAGGCTTTCCCATTGTTGTGGCTAATAAAACATTTTGGCAGGAGGTGCATTATGAAAAGCCAAACTTTTACTGCATTAAGTGTTGGAGATAGGGCCACATGTCAGTGGTTTGCAGAGCTGGGGAAGGGGCTTCTCGTAGAGCAAGGGATGAGGGAAAATGGGGTGTTAGGGGTGCAAGGATAACATGGCAGGAGAAACAAAAATTCATTCCATAACAAGAAAGTCATGAATGTTGTATAACAAAGGAGAAAAGACCTGACAATAAGGCTGAACCGTCGAAAATAATTGAGGACAAAGCTGAGACAAGGCAGTGGGGGGATGTTGTACAAGAGCCGAGGGAGGAGCCATAGTGTTTATTAATAAAACATGCTGAGGCTTCAAGTGATATTGAGAAGGTTGAAGAGTTGCCTTTAATCCAAGGATAGAGCATCATTATGTTGGCGGATGTGCCGCCTGCGGAAAAGGTGGCAAAGGATGATAGTGTTGTGCGAGAGGAGAGTCCAGTAGTACCATTGCAGCCTATATGGTTGGAGGAGACGGTTGGTTCAGTGGTGGCCATGCATGCAGTAGAGGTTGTGACAGGTTGTGACTGATCTATGGGTGATGGAACTATCTGGGGCAGTGGCGATAGAGGATAGTGCTGCTATAATTGAAGAACCGCATGGGGTAGTGGCGATTGTGGCTGACGAAGTGATCCCTATAATAGAGGAGCCGAACGATGATTCATCCTGTAATGAGGGAGAGGAAGAAGATTCTTTTGCTGGGCTTGTGAAGCAAAAAGAGCATGACTCTGAGAACTTGCATGTTTCTGCCACAAGTATAAACTAAAAAAATAAGGGTGTGCGTCATTCTCAGTGGGTTTCTACCCGCACTACAAAATTGAATTTATCACTGAGTCGATCATTGCATGGAATATTAGGGGGTTAGGCAGTTCTCGTTGTGTATTGCGGAATTTGATTCAAAAAAATAAAGGAATGTTAGTAGCTCTTTTTGAACCATTTGCAGCAGCATCTAAGTTGCAACAATTAGTTGGTAAGTTTGGTTTTGATGGTTATATTTGTAATGAACGGGAAGGAGGGAAAATATGGGTGTTCTGGGGTGATCCTTATGCGATGGAGGTGGTTAGTGTTACTAATCAAATGATTATGGGTTGGGTAGTCCTTGATAATGTGCAAACGATGGTTACCTTCATTTATGCAAAGTGTAATCATGTGGACCGAAGAGGCTTATGGGAGAGTTTGATAGCTTGTGGACAGAATAATAGTCCATGGCTTATTCTTGGCGATTTTAATATCATCTGTGTTGATCGTGAGCGAGTGGGTGGGATGCCCCTTCTAGCTCAAGCAATGGAGGAGTTTAATGACTGGATTGATTCTTGTGGACTTATGGAAGTTAAGTACCATGGGAGCCATCTATCTTGGTGTAATGGTCAAGAAGGAGTACCAGGAAATGGGCAAGGCTTGATCGGGCTCTAATGAATATGGCCTTTTCGACTTGGTTTAATAGGTCAGAATTGGAAAATATCAGAAGGAAATCCTCGGATCACAGCCCTATGATTTTACAAGTTTCAGGTGTTGATACAAGGTACTGTCCATCTCCGTTTAGATTCCAAAAAATGTGGTGCTCTCATGAATCCTTTATTTCACTCGTACAGAAAAGTTGGGAGCAGCCTATATGGGGTTCAGGCTTAACTAAATTGGCAGCTAAGTTGCAAAGAGTAAAATTGGATTTGCGGTCTTGGAATAGAAATGTTTTTGGGCCAATTGAGTAGCGTATTCAAGACCTTGAAGAAAAGCTTACTGTTTTGGAGTTCGAACTTTAGATAGAATTTTTGGAGGGGATGGAGGCTGAGTTCATAGCTACGAAGTTGGAGTTAGATAGTGGGAAAAGAGAGAGGAGACTCGTCTAGCTCAGACTATGAAGACAAAATGGTTAAAGGAGGGAGATCATAATTCCAGCTTTTTTCATGTTGTGGTATCTTAGCGTCGACAGGGGGCGGTTATTGCTCGAATGCAATTGGAAGATGGAACAGTGCTAGACTCTCCTGAGAAGGTTCATTTGGGGGTGCTAAATTGTTTTGAGAGGTTCCTCAGTGAGTTGCTGACCGTTGAGGATGTGGACTTAACGTTGTTGGTATTGTGGACTATATCAGTTGACGATAATGTTGAGCTCTGCCGTATGCCTTCTGAAGAGGAGGTAAAGGAAGCGGCCTTCTCTTTCCCACATCAGAGCAGCCCGGGCCCGGATGGTTTCGGGTCTTCATTTTATATTTCTTGTTGGCATGTTGTGAAAAATGATCTGGTGGAGGCGGCGAGAGAATTCTTCACCGGTGCTTCGCTCCTAAAATTTTATGGTTCATCTTACATTGTGCTCATCCCTAAGGTTCAAGACCCAAAGAGTTTTGATAAATTTTGGCCTATTAGCCTATGTTTAGTTGCATATAAGATTTTTTCGAAGATATTAGTTTCGCTGTTGACTAGGTTTTTGCCGAGGCTGATTTCTTCGAAGCAAGGGGCCTTCATCCCGGGTCGTAGTATTTTTTAGAATATCTCCCTCACTCAAGAGATGGTCCATGGTATGAATAAAAAAAATTTAGGAGGTAATGTTATGGTGAAAATTGACATGGCAAAGGCTTATGATAGGGTTCATTGGGAATTGTTGCTAAAAATTCTTATTGGCTTTGGGTTTTGTCGACAATTCTGCAATTTGATAAAGAAGTGTGTAACTTTTCCTTGGTTTTCTGTGATGATGCATTGGTTGTATAAAGGCTTTTTCCAACCTTCTCGAGGCTTTCGGTAAGGTGATCCTCTTTTACCGTACCTATTTATTTTGATGCAAGAAATTCTTTCGAGGCTTTTGTGGAAACAATTTGAGGATGGTCACATTAGCAAGTTTTATCATCCTATGGGGGCCCCGATGGTGTCGCATTTGTTATGTGCTGATGACATTTTAATTTTCGTCAATGGATATAAGTATTATTTGCGTCATCTTGGGTCTACGTTGGCTTGTTATGAGCGGTGGCTTGGGTAGCACATTAATAGAGAAAAATCTGCCATTTTTACTTCAGATGCTATTAGTAATGCTCGAAGGAGAGGGTTGGTACGTCTAACTGGTTTTGTGCAAGGCAGATTTCCTACAACTTACGTGGGGGTACTGTAGGTGCATGGTCGGCTTAAAGTTTGCCATTTTGATCAGCTGCTAGGAAAATTGCGGGCAAAGGTTGCAGGTTGGAAAGCAATGTTGTTGTCCCAACGGGGGTGTCTAACCTTGATTCAGTTTGTTCTATCTAGTATGTCATCTCATCTTATGGCTGTACTGGATGTTTCGAAAAGTTCAGTGAACAAAATTAATGCCATTCTCTTTACTTCTTTTGGGGGGAAAATAACGAAAAAGCAAAGGCTAAGTGGTGTGCATGGTCTCAGATTAGTAAGCCTATCCAAGAGGGTGGTCTGGGTTTGCGAGATTTTTTAGAGTTACAGAGAGCTTTGCATATGAAAATGGCTTGGTGTCTTATGTCATCAGAGTCCTTGTGGTCATGCTTTTAGCTGTCTAAGTATGGAAGAGGGCAACATGTATCCCTCTTAGAGGTGCAAAGGGGCAGATCTAGACTTTGGAAGTCCATTATTTCTTTCCTTCTTGATGTATGCGTAGCGCCCAAAACAAAAGTAAAGAATGGGTATTCATCATTTTGGTTTGACCGATGGTTTGAGGATGAGCCTTTGGCTCAAAGGGTGGAGAGGGTCCCGATGCCAACCCTATTAATCAAAGGTGTGTGGTTAGTGATAGCTGGAATTATGATATGCTGGAAAATTTTGTTGGAACAAAAGTTTCAGAGGTAGTGACTAGAACGATTTCTGCTGGACAGGTTGGGCAAGATGTATTGGTGTGGAAGCTTGAGAAAGATGGTAGTTTCACAACAACAACTGTATGGGAATTTATTCGAGTGAGGGGCGATCGTGTTGCATGGATGGATTGGATGTGGAATAAGCTTCTGCCGAATAGGATCTCGGTTTGTATGTAGCGAGTTAGATTTAAATGCCTAGTTGTTGATGATAAGGAGCAGGCCCGTGGAGTCCAAATGGCATCCAAATGTGATTGCTGTTCTTCACCTAAGCAGGAAACGATGGACCACGTGCTGGCAACAGGTTACATTGCAGAGAAAGTATAGAGTGTTGCTGTTGTTGCATTGGGAGTTTCTTGTTTGTAGACTAACAGTTGGTGGAACCGAGTGGAGGCCTTGTTTAATTGTGGACGGAAAGGTACCAAACGGGGAGTGTTGATTGGCCTTTTGCCCAGTATAATTACATGTGTTTATGGCGAAGGTGTTGCAAAGCCTGGATGGAAGGCATCCAGGAAAATCATGTAGGAGTTTTGACTAGGTACTTTGGTGCGTGATTCAACTGAGTTGAAGATCTCTCAAAGTGATTGCCAAATGTTGAATGCACTGGACATACCAATCCATGGTAGTGCTGTACAGAAAGTGCAAACGATTACGTGGATGAAACCTCCTGGTGGATGTTGGAAGCTAAATGTAGACAGTAATTGTCATGGGAACCCAGGAAATTGTGGTTGGGGTGGAGTGATAAGAGATCACAAAGGAAATATTAATTCTGGTTTTTCTGCATCATATGGTTTCGGCATCAATAAGGAGGTTGAGTTACGTGCCCTACTATAAGGAGTTAGATTGTGTAAATCTATGTCCTATATGCATGTTCTCCTGGAATGTGACTCGAAGGTAGTGGTTGATTGGTTGAATAAGTGATGTTGTAGTTTATGGTATTTATGGGATTACTGGGATGACCTTCTCAAGGAATTAAAGGGCTTGCATTATAAGATGATTCATCAATTCAGAGAAGGGAATCAAGCGGCTGACTACCTTGCTCGGCAAGGTGAAGAGGGACTTGTATGGAGCTATGGTCCGAGTGGCTGGCTTCCAAGGAAGTTGAGGGGTATTCTATGTGTGGATGCAATGGGTTTACCATCTCTTAGGATGGTCATAGATTGAGTGTTTGGTTGCAATGGTTCTACTATGTTGGGATCGCCTCGGTCCTTTGGGTTTATCTTTTATGGCTTTAAGTGTTCCATGTGTTTTTTTTTTTTTTTTTTTTTTCGTATAGGTTGTTTTGTTTGGGAGTGATTTGAGTTGTTGATGATCATAAGGTTTTCCTTCGCCATAAGTGAGAGTTTTAATAAAATAAATAAATAAATAAATAAATAAATAAAGTAAAAAAGATATACAGTTTATTTATCATCGAGTTCTTTGATATAGATACTTCCTCACCTGTTTTAGTAGCATATTAGAGTTGTGTATATCCTTGTTGATGGGGTTTGAGAAACTTGTAATATTGCACGTGGCAAGCCAAGTTAATTCGTTATTGTTTGGTTAAGCATAGTTTGTTGTTATGGAAAAAGGTTCTGTCATTTCATGTGGTGTTCTGTTGTGTTAGGAAAATAGGAGGCCCATGCTAGTTATCCAATAAGCCACTGCTGGCTATATAGCTTGTACATGCAGTTCATTGAATGGGTAGCATTAAAATGTAGCTTTACTCAGTCTGTTTGTGAGGTGCGACTCCTCTTTTCCTTGAGATGCCACGAGACTCCATTATTGGCCGCCTCTAGATGTAGAAGGGCAAGAGACTCTTTGTTCATAAATTGTAATTCAGGAATTTTCCAAATCCTTTTGGCGTATAAGTTTTGTTTTGTCTTTTGCACTATATATATAATTGGTTGATATTCTTATAATTTACCTTCGAAACTGTAATAAATATATGGTCACCGAGCAATCTCTGCTATTTGTCTCCTCACATGTTACTTCTGCATGCAAGTTTGAAGTTGCAGATTTTTCCAACTTCCTACCAATTTATTTGAGACGAACATCAAGATGAAAAACGTGCAACATTATTATTTCAATTTGTATGAGCAAGATGCCAACAATTCTTGCCAATTCATCTGACATGAAAATGGTATCACGCTTCTTTCAATTTCTAATAAGTCGGCTTGATCAATCTGTTTCTCTCCGTTTTTCACGTTTTGAATTTTCTTATGGGACCTGTTTAGAAGATGAGAATAGAGGAGATGAGATGATTTTATATGAAAGTTGAATAAAATATTATTAGAATATTATTTTTTAATATTATTATTAATTTAAAATTTGAAAAAAATATTTGAATTGTTTATCATATTTTGTATAAAAATTTAAAAACGTTATAATTATGAGATGACGTGGTTTATAAATCCAAACCCTCCTAAAACTTCACCACTTTCTTGCAAGTCCTAATATATTAGGGATGCTACTCAACATCCTATATAACATATTTTATATATTTTAATTTTTTTTAATTTTTTTATTCTTATTAAATTAATTAAATTGATTTTGTTATCTTCCATAAACTTCATATTTATTATACAAAAAATAAAAAATAAAATAAAAATAGATATTATGTGTATTGTGCGAGAATTATTCTACATTTAATTGCTCTGGTCGGGAGTACGTACTTGGCATGGCGGTCAACATCATGATCTGATGACACTGAAAACTTTCTGGTTTATTCCTATTAATCGAATTATTCCACAGCCCTACGTCCCACCCGAGAAATTTTCTTCTATGATAAGCAAGTATACGGTTTAGCGAAGAAGTGGGGTAGGGCTTTTTCAAAATCCAAAATCGAAATGGAAAGTACTTCTATGGTCAGCAAGTACATGTATCGCACTGCTCACTAAATGTATGGCGTGATGAATAAATACACTGCTCAGTCAACAACATAAAATATGAGAAATAATATTTGTAGTTGTGAATTATGCAAACGTCGCACAGTCTATTTTAAAAAAAATAAATTAATACAAGACTCACATGAAAAAAAATAATAATAATTTTTTAATTATAGACTCTATTCTTTTTCAAAATAATTGCACAGCGCTTATGCACTCCACACTGTATATAGTATTACTCCACATAATATATACTTGTCTATCTACATGTACGCATGCATTCCTAGATTCAAAGATGGCTTAAATCTGATGTTTTTGGTGGCATGAAGAAAATTAAAGCATTTACAAAAACATACAAAGGAAGAAAGTAAGGATCATCATGTATACAGCTTAGCCAACCAAAAAAGAAAGTAGCATTCTCCAGATAGCCTTTATAACACAAATGATAAAGAGAAATGATCGATATTTACAGTTTTAGTATATGCAAACTTCACACATTTTTAAAAATTAATAAATATAAAATTTACATGAAACGTGCGAGACTTGTATACTTTAATACTTTTATTCTTAGTCAATGAAAAATATATATTTATTTAAGATCTAATTAAGTTCCTAACTATCAGTCCAACAAGTTAACGTAGTACAACTACGTACGCTAGCTTGTGGGGACTGGATCAGACCTCTTAACACTCACACAATGCAGGGCTGGCTTAAGGCAAAATTTTCAGTGAGGCTTTTTTAATTTTAAAAAGTAAAATTTAATAAATTTATTTTTAATTTTATTTTTACATTATATTTTTATTTAAAAATCACTCCTATCGTTTTGTAAAGTAGAATGGTTTAATTAAATTTTTTAATTTTTTTTTAATTAATAACCAACTTAATTTTTATTGAAAAATTATCGGTTTAGAAAGAATTTTATCAATGTTAGTTTTATAAGGGTGTATGAGTGCCTCGTTCAGAGCATGGAGAGAAAAGTAAAGAACCCATTTTTCCAGTATCAATGATATCCATTATTGTAAATAAAGTCCAATAAACCCACGCATTTGGAAAAAAAAAAAGGGACAAAAAATGGAACCTTGTGATCTATTCATACGATTATGCTAAAATCTTTTATAAACACTAAAAAGTAAATTTTGCTCTTTATAAATTTTATATTGTATAGTAAACTAATAAAGATAAAATGCAAGTGCAAAATGAGATTATGTGAAATAATTATTATGTGGAGATAAGATGAGAATATCACTATATATCTCGGTACCAACATTAGAAATGAAAAGAAAATAGATAAGAGAAAAAGTTTCGTCATCATCAAGTGAACTCAAACATAATAAAAATACTAAAAAAAGAAATTCCAATATAATATTAACATATATGTTTAGAAATATAATCATAAAGATTCACGTACGAACACTCAAGCCAAAAAATAAAAAAAAAATGCCAATGAGTATGTTTTTGGCAATTAATCTTTATAAATTAACGACTATATAAAAAAATTATATAAATTAAGAAAATTCAATAAAAGGTGAATTTTCAAAAGAATTTCGTGTAGTGCGGTCATGAAAGTAGAGTATTAGATCAAGCTTATTGACAGATCACTTTTCAAATCAAGCAACAATCTTTTCTATTTTTGTAACAACATGATTTTAAGAAATTAGCATTTATTTTGTAATTACCATATTCAATTAATTACCTTAGATAGACTTATTCTTGTATCTATTTATTCAAATAATGTCTCAATGTAAAAATCAAGTGAATGAAATACAAAAGTTTGTATTATTGACAAAGCTGGATGCGTGTATTCCATCCCCCCAACTTAGGGTCAAATCTGATAGTTTTTCTTTTCTTTTCTGTTTTTTGATAATCAGACTTTCCTTTCATTCAAATCAAATTTCCTTACAAATAGCAAGTTTATCAAGCAAGATAGCTTGACTAACAAAAGAAGGACAATAATCCCACTACATACAAATATCATCAATCAACCAAACATGTCTTGCCAAAAGATGAGCCACCAATTTAACTTCTTGGAAGCCCTCCATAAGTCTTCGCATGTCTTGAAGAATAAATGCAAAATCTGTTAAACATTCAAAATTTTCATTCAAAGCATTAACCAAAATCAAACAGTCGGTTTCAAGTATAAGTTTTGTGACACCCCATTGAACACACAGCTGTAAACTTCTAAGAAGCGCAACTGCCTCAATGAACTCGTTACGACTCTTAAACCCGTCCCATTCCACACATAATCCTTGCCAATGCGCGCCCTATATAAAGCTTCAAATTACCAACAAAGCTTTCTGCAAGACCACTCTTCCCAGCAGCTTGCAATCACTATTAATCAAAGCAGCTTTGAGTTGTCTTAATTAGCTGCAGAATATGTCTCTCCCTGTATCCTCCGTTGCTCTCTCACAAAATGGAGAATCATCAGATGCCATTCGCCGGACTGCAAATTTTAAACCAAGCATTTGGGGTGACCGTTTCGTCAATAACAATATTCCCGAAGAACAGGTACATATATGTGGTCGAAAATTAGCTTCATGAAAATCTTTTTTTTTTTTTTTTTTTTTTTTTTTAATGACAAATATACGTGTTATAAGTATCTTTCTTGTATAAACCGATTGATGTTAATGAATTTGTTTGGAGTTACCAACGTACCGCGCGTGAATAATATTCTGATTTTTGCGAAGTATCCCAATTTGTTGGCGCAGGTTATTCATGTTTCTAAAGTACGCGAAGTCGAAGAACTGAT